>NC_134804.1:47339034-47359034 GCF_046742065.1 Oratosquilla oratoria
AACCTCAAATACTTCCACTGAGGATTATATTGTAGCTAATGCCAGATAATTCCATTTAGCATAAAACAACAAGAGCTCCCTTACAGCGATGATGAACCTCTCAGCTATGTCTAACTTTCGTTAGACGATTTTATTCAGTTAAGGCGCGTCAGGTATCCAGACGTTATTGAATCTTTTACGAAAGAACTGGTGACGATAAGACCGTGAACTTCGATCTTTAAGCTCCCATTTCTTCCCAAACGAGTTTCACGGGAAGGAAGGAAGCCATGAGGCGACAATTACTGTGAATTAAATTTTACTTGCAAGGAAGACGTTGCAAAACGTAGGAAAAAAACAACAACGTAAGTGTTTCCTATGTGATCGAAGAATAAGAGATTATTTATATACGCCAGGAATGAGGAGGGGTAGTTTGTCTCATGAATTGTATTGCATCATCATCATCATCATCATCATCATCATCATCATCATCATCATCATCATCATCATCATCATCATCATCATCATCATCATCATCATCATCATCATCATCATCATCATCATCATCATCATCATCATCATCATCATCATCATCATCATCATCATCATCATCATCATCATCATCATCATCATCATCATCATCATCATCATCATCATCATCAATTATTATTATTATTACTACTATTACTATTATTATTATTTATTATTATTATTAATTATTATTATTATTATTATTATTATTATTATTATTATTATTATTATTTTTATTATGAGTATTGTGTTTTGAGAGATTGTACAGGCTAGGGAGAATATCGTCAATGAGAGATATTATAACTACCTAGAAAAGAGAGAGAGAGAGAGATAAAGAGATAGAGAGAGACAATAAGTTTGATGCATTTTGAGAGATTGTACAGCCTGGGGATGACCGCATAAATTGAGAGATATTATAGGGACCAAGAGAAGAGAGATAAAGACATAGAGAGGGCAATTTATGTACATTTGCTCAGATGGACTGAGGAAGAAATGTCTTGCTTTGAGTGTACTCTCGACTAGATTTACAATTCTTTTTTGAGAGGCATATATCTTTATGTGAAGTTAATCGGGAATACACTTGGAACAAAACTCGCTTTCCTTCATGTACCTTTCGCAGTGTACCAACAGAGAGAGAGAGAGAGAGAGAGAGAGAGAGAGAGAGAGAGAGAGAGACACGTGCTGTTATAGACGGGGAGTGATCATAACCACAAAGGGTTATCACACTGGGCTTCCACGGGTTTCGCCATCTCCGACATTTGATCGTTCGTTTGAGCAAAAACGACTTCGGTTACAATTTTCTATTTTTCAAATCCTCCAAATATCAAATTACCATTCCGTCACATAATAATAGCAAAGCTAAATGATGAACTAAGAGATTCTAAACCTATACGAGTGTTAGACATAGTATTGGAATGCTCTTAGAGTAGTCTAGATTTCTGTAAGCAAAGTCATATCTTAGTAACTATAACGGGTGTTGGAGGTAGGATGTCGGAGAAAAAATAGCCCAATTTGATAACCCATTTATGTTGGGAGGCGATTAATTTAGCTCAAATACGACAGAATCTTCCACCTGTGCCCCCACGTACTCTAAAGACGAATCACTCATAACCTGTGAAGGTCAAACTGTTCTGTGGTTCTCTAAGAGCAATATTTATTGATCGACCTTGATTACCAAGAGGATCGAAATTGTCCCGAAATTATCCGATGAAACCGACCGTATCGGCTCCCGCAGCCAAATGACAAGCAAGGTTACAAAAGGAGTTTTTGTCGAAAGTGCTCTTGTGTGTGTGTGTGTGTGTGTGTGTGTGTGTGTGTGTGTGTGTGTGTGTGTGTGTGTGTGTATAAAGTGACGTACGAGCTCTGAGCTCTCATCTGGGAGGTTAATAACTGTCGATCATGAGTCCAACACGTGATCCAAGACCATGGCTATTCACATACACACAAATATACATACAAACACGTACACTCCACACGGACATACGCACACACACACACACACACACACACACACACACACACACACACACACACACACACACACACACACACACACACACACACACACACAAGTCCTTGCCCACCAGAGTTAGAGTACCGGATCGAAGCACCGCGATACTGAATTTTTATCCATGGGTGAGGCTCGAACTCGGATCTCTGAACTAACGATAGTCACCACATTATCGAGCCTTGATGTGTATGTGTGATTCACCATGGTCTTAGATCACATGTTGGACTTGTGATCGACAGCTATTTCCCTCCCGGAAGAGAGTTCAGAGCTCATATATGACCGATCAATGGTTATGCTGTGACCTTACACACGCACACACCAACCCAACTCCCCGCCCACGAAAGTTGGAGTAACGACCTGCAGCGCAGCGGTATTGAAATTATTTCAGTTCTGGGCGGGATTCGAACCTGGACCGCCGTAGTGGCAACCGGGAACTCTACCACCGCGCCATCGAGTCATGTGTGTGAACGTGTGTGTGTGTGTGTGTGACAGGGGAGATAGTGTGCCTCTAGTGGATAAGATTAACTTTACACATCCATCTCCAACTTGCTCAAAATCCCCATCCTTTCTGGCGAAATTTTCTCATGTTCTATCTGCCTTTAATCCATTAGGTTCCTCTTCATAGTAGTAACACTTTCCTTCCGGAAACGAAAGTATTGCCATGAACCAAGTGACTGATGTTGGTTACTTTACCTATCTCTATCTCTATCTATCTCTCTCTCTCTCTCTCCCTCCCTCTCTCTCTCTCTCTCTCTCTCTCTCTCTCTCTCTCTCTCTCTCTCTCTCTCTCTCTCTCTCTCGTGCCTAACCATGCTCTTGTGTCTTCTAAAGAAGTGTAGATAATATCTGCATTCGAGAGCGTTTAGAAAAACGAGTCTACCCAACCTGGACTAGAAATAAAAAGAAATTGAGGAGCCTACGCCAGGAGATACGGAGCTGCGGCCGAAGCCGTCTCCTTTTCCCTGTCACTACTGGGAATTGGAGGGAAGTGCGGGATTCGAACCCACAATTAAGCGAATACGACACGAATACGCTTCCGATGACGGGCTCGGCGGATATGAGTGGTGTTTGGAAAATGACTGATCTGACTATATCAGTACATCGGTAACTTCATGAACTATATTACACCATTGAGTTATAGATTGTTTTTCATAAACAAGGCTCGATGGTGTGCTGGTACCGTTCACAAACGCTATTTCACCTCTCCGAGTTCGATTCCCGCCCAGGGTTGAAAATTTCAGCATCCCTGCACTGCGACCCGGCACCCCAGCTCTGGTGGGCAAGGAGTTTAATGTTTGTGTATATAGATCAAGCCGCATATAAGCTCTGAGCTTTTGCCCGAGTTCGACACTTGATCCAAGACCGTGGTGAATCATATCATGTATTTAGCGGATAAAGTTGCCTCAATTTTTTGTACCTTCAGATTCGTCCACGCGAACTTTCATAATGTTTAGAAAAGAAATTCCTACAAAGAACTGAACAGCCAGGATTTCACCAATTGTTTTTGTGATATTATATCACCCTTCGCTTAGACTTGCTAGAAAGTCAGATAATTGGACTCGCAGTGAATGCGCATTGAAGGCTTGTGTACGTTTGTGTGCACTGTAGTACGTACATGGATGTAGTCATTGTTCTAGATATAAATAGAAATCTTCACTGTTCAGGTAAATAATTTTGCGTGGGCATTCGCTTTTACATAAGAGGGGCAAGGGAGAAAGAATGTAGTTTGTGTAAAAATAAAATGCAAGAAAATATTATATTAACTGTCTTTTGCAAAGGTAGACAGGTATAAAGATGAGTTGTTTTTACATGGTTAGTGAAAGCGAAAGTGTTATGGATAACTGATGCAAACAAGGAAACAGACGAGCGCGCGCACATACACACACACACACACACACACACACACACACACACACACACACACACACACACACACACACACACACACACACACACACACACACAAACACACACACACACACACAAATCTGAGATTGCAATTAACTTATTCTGTTCTTATTGTTAGCTTCCTGTTCCTTGGGTATTATCATTATAATAGTAATTCTTTCATATAATTTTATTCATCTTTTTTATTATTCATCTATTTATGGACACCGTCCTTGTGGCGGGGGGGGGGGGTCCTTCGTGATTGTTCCTTGGTCATAAATGCTTTATTACATTTCGTAATATGGCGAATAAAAGTGAATTTCCCCCAAAAAGCAGTCATAAATTTCTACTGTCGAAATCAAACCAAAGACTTTGCATTTACAGGAAATCGGACAAAACTATTTCTGAAATCGATTTTCTTACCTATTTTCACTAACTACACGAACGCAGAATATGCTGAGCATTTTCGTTAGTTTGCGAAAAATCCTGCCCCGCAGTGCGCATGCATCAGCTTACCCAGGGCTACTGGGAAAGAAGTTATACATAATCACCCACATTCCGAGATCGCGGAGTGGGCTTACCCATCAAGGGCGTAGCCACTGAAGCGTCCTTTTTCGAACTTCTCTTCCCGTCGTTTGTACAGTCGTTCTGACGGCTCAATTATGTAACTTGACGGGGTTCAACCTAGGTTGTACCTGGATCGTGCTCACCCGTGCAGAGAAATTCGTTAATAGGTTTGGAATAACCTTGTCATGAAACAAAGATTCGAATCCTTCTGATGGAAGTGTCGGATCAACACTTAAATGTTAGGATCTGTTGCACATTTTTCGTCGATTACTTAAGGAAGTCTTTGGTATGTACACGAACTCCTTTTGCAAGAAAAATTAAGTTTTACGAGGTATTTGGTTTAAAAGTGGCTAATATCTCTTACGCCAATTGACTAAAAGGGTAAATTCCTAAGAGGCAGCCATCTTGGCGATCAGAATGCTTTTTATCACGGAAATTTCCAAGCAATGTTTTCTGTAGTAAAGTTCTTTACCTGAATTGTCTCATGGTAACACAATAATGTCAGGAACTTCTGAAAAACGAGTCCTTGCATTTCAAGGATACGGCAAGACGAATAAGAGATTTTAATGAGTGCAACACCTGTTAATGAGAACCACACCGCATTGCAATGAGTCTGGAAATTTTCGGTGACGGTTGAGTAAACAGTGACGTCATGTCGTCATGAAACATCGGTGGAGATCGTTTCCGTCTTTTAGCTGTATTTCTACATTTGTATATATATATATATATATATATATATATATATATATATATATATATATATATTGTAGTATTTCACAAATGACACGTTAATGTTATTTGCAGAAAAAACACTGCAAATAAGAAACGTATTCCGAACGTTTTTGTCTATTTAAGAAATCATCAAGGGAATATCTTACATAGACGAAAACGTTCGGACTACGCTTCTTATTTACCATTTTTTTTGCATATATATATATATATATATATATATATATATATATATGTATATATATATATGTATATATATATATGTATATATATATATATATATACATATATATATATATATATATATACATATATATAATATACCACATTTCCTTCGCTGTTCTCAAAGCAGATGGTAACTGTTTGCAATTTCATAAAACTTTTGGTCCTTGTGCTGGGCGCGTGCGTGGTTACATTGTGCGTGTGTGTGTGTGTGTGTGTGTGTGTGTGCACGTATGTGTGCATGAAAGAATTTGTGTTTGTATTTCTGTGTGTGCGTGTGTGCACGTATGTTTGCATGAAAGAATGTGTGTGTGTATTTCTGTTTGTGCGTGTATGCGCGTATGTGTGCATAAAAGAATGTGTGTGTGTGTGTGTGTGTGAGAGAGAGAGAGAGAGAGAGAGCGCATTTGTTCTTGTGTTATGTTTGCGTCGTTATAAGATGAATATTTATTCATTTATATTCTTTTATTTTTATTTTTTTCTTATATGAGTCCCGGTCTGTGCCAGTCCCGGCAGTTCCGGGGTACTCGGCCTTCCCTTCAGAGGCTTTCAGCGGCTAGATGCTTTAGTGCAACCCTCGTTCCCACACCATCACCATCATCATCATGATCATCATCATCATGATCATGATCATCATCACCACTACCATCATCACTACCATCCTCCTCCTCCTCCTCATCATCATCATCACCATCATGACCATCATTATCACTATGGCCATCATTATCACCATCATAATCATCACCATCATAATCACTATTATCGCCATCATCATCACCATGGCAATCATTATCATCATCATCATCATCATCATCATCATCATCATCATCACCATCAGCATCATCATTATCATTATCATCATCACCATCATCACCCATGTAACATTTCCAGATTTCGTTTATTTCAACAAACTATTATTTCTTATATACTGTACTATGATTCGTGTCCCGACTGCCACTTAACGTAATACATTTCTCACCTCATTTCGGAATCAGAACTCCATAACATCGTATTAACTTTTTTTTTTTTTTTTTCCAAATTGCTTCTGCGTTTCAGTCTACCCACTGAAACTTGTATAAACACTTCCTTCTAGTGTGTCAGTAAAGTAATTATCTATTTTTCAGAACAAAGTTCTAGGAAATATATTTTAAAGGGTTACAAAGGTGGAGCATGTCGACAGGAGACTTTTTGGTCCATAACTAGGTCGGATGTGGAAAAATCATAATAATGATAAAGAAATAAAAGAAAAATAAATAACTATTATAATACAAATAATAATAGAATAAATGCCTAGATGTATTTGAATAATAAACAAACAGGTGTGTATATATATATATATATATATATATATATATATATATATACATATATATATATATATATATATACATATATATATATATATATATATATATATATATATATACAATATAATATAATATATATATGACATAAGTGGAGTAGGAAGCAGAGGAGTCCTAGTCCGAGTTTATCCCTGACTAGTTTCGCAGGTATGCTTTTTCAACACACACAGACACACACACACACACACACACACACACATATATATAATGTATGTATGTATATGTACTCTTGATAGCCTAGTTGGTAAGTCACTACCACACTTGTCATGAGGATGCTGGGGTTCGAGTCCTTGGCAGTACCGCATTTCAATTTCTGCATGCCTGCCTTGGCTTAGAATTAAAGTGCATTGTGGTTGTTAAAATGTATCATATATATATATGTATATATGTAATATATATATATATATATATACATATACTTATATATATATATATACACACATTTTTCTATATGTAAACCATAAATACTCTTAAGGGTCGCCTGTTTCTCTGAATATATGATCAATTATCTCCGAGGTTATTTTCATAGCAACTTCATTCATGCGCTTCTGAAGGTCAACTACATATCTGAAGGCGTTATCACACTGGGCTACTTTTTTCCTCCGACTGTTGGAGGAGATTTATAGCCCGCAGCATTCGGGAAGGAACCAGATATGCTGGAGGAAAAAAAAATCCTCCAGCATATCAAAAGACATTTTATGTAAATTGTTGAGGAGAGAAATATAGTTTACTATAGTGACTCTACGGGGGGAAAAGTTCTGGAGGTGGGCGGTATCGCCGATTAATTGGAGGTCGGAGGAAAAATAACGACTTAATACAGCCACAGTATACCCAGGAGTTATGGAGAAAAAAAAAAAAAGTTAAATCGGGAGATCGGCACCTTAGATTTTTGCATGACGATTTGATTGGGTATTTTGTCAGCAAAAACGATCATTTGTCCTTGAAATTAATATCAGATCGTGGAGGTTGAGCCGCAGAGGTGGTGAAGGTGGTGACAGTGTATAACGGAGGGCTAGAGGAAGTTGAAAGTGGTCAGTTTTATTTAAGTTATTTATTTGGTTATTATTTATTGGTTATTATTATTATCATTATTATTATTATTATTATTATTATTTTTTTTAGATCAGTCTTCATTCGTAAACGAATGCTTCGTGACCGTGATCCGGAGGGGTACCACTAATATTCCTAAAATATTGACTGTATAAAATGTATGTTGTTAGTATCCAATATAAGTATTTTTCATTAAATCTGATGCAACAGTCGCTGGCCGAGCGGGTTAGGGCGTCGCTTCTTGCGACAAAAGTCGAGGTGATGGTGGTTCGAACCCCGCCACAGGCGAGTTGGTCCAAGGGCATGCTACATTGAATTCCACGGTACAGGGGGAAGTTTCGCGAGATAAAACCGAATCTCAAGTTATATAGACGAACCAGAAATGTAACTGATTGCTAGAGATATCTCGCCAGCATGCTACTTGCTTTTGTTTCTTCGTTTGAGTAAAAACGACTTCGGTTACGATTTTTTTTTTTTTTTTTTTCAATTTTCCATGGGACTGCCTAGTGTAGGTCTTACGATCTGTTGCTGTTTCCGTCATTCTCATGTTCTTATGCTCTTATTTAGGGATTTGAGAGGAGCCGTGATCGTTTATAAGAACAATTATGCAAAGGACAATAAATAAATAGATAAATAAATTAATAGATAAAAATAAATAGGTAATAGAGAGAAGAATGTATACAGTACATTATGACGATATGTTAGGCATGAGGATTTATGCCAGACGTATCAAATGGTTCTATATTTAGTTAGAGCAACAGGATAAGCTTCACCAAAAATTCACTAAAGAAGATGATCGTGACTCAGGAAAAAATATCCTTTGCAAAGGTCGTACTGACAATCAGGGAGACGATATTGAGTGGAGAGATATTGTAAAATTATCGTAAGTAAGAACAAAATTGAATATTTTAGTCGGCCAGGAAATTAACGTAATAGAAAATGGTTGTTGACCCCGTATATCAAGTTGTCCGTCGTTTTCGACGAAAACGTCAATCCAAAGAACAAAATTGAAGATTTTAGTTGACCAAGAAACTAACGTAATAGAAAATGGTTGCTGACCCCGTATATCAAGTTGCCCGTCGTTTTCGACGAAAACGTCAATCCATAAAAAAAAAAAAAAAAAAAAAAGATTGAAAGAAAACGGAAACGCCCCCAGACTCGCGTGGTCAGATGAGTTTCTAAGATGACAATGGAATTTGATTTGTGATTTACAAAGTCGACAGAAGACGTTGTAGGGAAATTCTTGGTCGTTCTTTTTCTGCTTTATCAAGATCGTGGGGTGCATAAGGAAATGATATCTTCGCGCAAGTTGAAAGACAGAGACGTAGCAGTGTATCTAGGCACTTTTTTTTTTCTAAGAACATTAGGCAAACTGTTTTAGTGTAAAGTCTATATAGGGCTTTGAAAGCATCCAAGGAATTAAAATGAAAATCATACAAAGATCATAGGGACCAGGAATGGATTCTGAATTGTTCAAGAATAAATTTAGTTAACGCTTCAGAATAAAAAAATGAACGATAGAGCAACACTGCCATAGCTGAAAAAGTGAAATTAAAATAAATAAATAGATAAATGAATAGATAAATGAATAAATAAGGAGATATAGACGAAGTTAAAAAAAATCTGGAAATGTTGATAGGTAAATGCCAGAAATCGCATGAAGACGTGTACGAGACAATCTTATAACACTTCCAATTATTGTAAGAATGTTTGTCTTGGTGGAGGATATATCTCGCACGATTCCGGGTAGAAGAATGCTGTTTACAATTCTCAGGAGTTTGAAGAATATAATACGATTTGTGAGCCTTTCTCCTTTCTCGGATAGCACGAGAATAGGTGTGGTTAAACCATGGTTTTATAATAGAGGTGTGCTGATTAATTAGGATCGGCAAGAATCGGAATTTTCTTGGTGAATCGACATCAGCAAGATTTTTTTTGAGAATCGTCATCGGCAATATATCACCGACGACAATGCCGATTCTAAAGAAAGAAAGAAAAAAGAAGAAAAAAAAAAATATATATATATATATATATATATATATAAATATATATATACATCAGCAAGATTTTTTTGAGAATCGTCATCGGCAATATATCACCTACTACAATGCCGATTCTAAAAAAAAAAAAAATATATATATATATATATATATATATATATATATATATTTATATATATATATATATATATATATATATATATATATATATATATATATATATATATATATATATATATATCCTTGCCGGTCCCGATTAATTGGCACACTCTTATTTCATAATTTCAGGTTTAGAAAATGTATACGGAATGTACAGTACCGTATGTCTCCACACCCAAAGCGGTAATTTTCGTAATACATTCTGCAACCAGTGAGTGTTAACGAGCACGGAAGTGGTAATAACTCCTCGGCAAATCAAAGACTCCCAGGCAGCAACTCCAAAGTGCCAGAAGCAACCGAGCAAGGTTGAGGGAGTGGCTCCGAGGCAATTGAGGAGTGATAAATTTGACAGAAACGAAGTGTAGGAGTTATCTAACACGAAGGAAGAATAAACAGAATATGTAGAAGGATTAAGAGGTAAAGAATGTTGGGTCTATCTCCGAGACATCCAGAAATAAGGATAAGATGCTGAACTAGTTGTTCTTGGTTATTTGAATTAAAAAAAAAATCGAAGTGTGATTCACCGGCTGGATTTATGAACAAGAAATAAAATGGCATTGAAAACTGAAATCCCGTAAAGGCTCCAGAAAAAAAGGAGGGTCGGCAATAAATATACATATATATATATATAAGAGACGGTGAAATTTTGCCTCGAGCTAGATGGTAGAAAACTTGGAAAATCCAATCTCAGAAAACGTTAGAAAAACAAGGTTTGGAAAGAGTACATTGTGTTACGCAGGCACGAAGGAAGCGTATGTTACACAAGTATAGAGACGTAGAGGAAGCATGAAGGTACACCCCAGGGTCGTCAATCAAAGACTGAGCCATGTAAGGGCCGTTCTGAGTCTCCTCCTTAATATGAGACCACGAGAGTATCTTGCAAGACTCCAATACATTTTTGAAAAAAAAAGGGGATATCGTGTGTAGTGTGTTGATGAACAAAGGAAACGTATCTAAGAGTAAGCCAGAATGTTCTTTGTGTCATCCGTAGCCCAAAGAATTGAACTGAAGTGCAGTTAATGACATTGTCCAGCATTCAGTAATGGAAGAAGACACGGAACCTCTTGCCATAGTCTATGTTCTCTCCAGAATAATGGCCAGTGCGGTTGTGGCTTGCAAACTCCTTCCACTGTGTATGTATGTGTGTATGTTTGTATGTATGTGTACATGTAATTGTGCGTGCACGCGTACTTGTATGTGTATATGTATATGTATGTTATGTTTATGTGCGTTTGTATATGCATGTGTATGTGTATATATATTTATATTTACATTTGTATATGCATGTGTATGAGCACGTGTACGTGTATGTGTGTAGTACATTTGCATATGCATGTGTATGTGTACGCACGTGTGTGTATGCGTATGCATATGTGTGTATGTGTACATTTATGTACATTTGTATATGCATGTGTATGCGTATAATTTTATGTGTATATGAGTACTTCCGTGTATGTGTATGTTTATGTACATTTGTATATGCATGTGTATGCGTATAATTTTATGTGTATATGAGCACTTACGTGTATGTGTATGTTTCTGTACATTTGTATATGCATGTGTATGCGTATAAGTTTGTGTATCTATATGAGCACTTTCGTGTATATGTTTGTGTGAGGATAAACGTTTATAGATTGATATGACTACAGTGGTAGACAGGGAAATACATAAACCTAATTTCTGCCTAAGATCAACGATAAGAGATTTATAGTAATGATAAACAATAAACGAGTGATTCTATATACCAAGGGATTTTCCCCCATACAAGGGAGGTAGCCAACTCAGAAGGCAAGCACCCATTCCCTCTCACTCCACTCCCCTCCACCACCCTTTCCTCCCTCTCATCTTAGCTCCTCGTGGATGACGGGTCATACCTGTATCCCTGCCACTGGGTCAGAAGCAATGCAGCAAGATACAGCACATCTACAGTTTGAATCTAATAAGATGATATTCTTTCTACACCTTTTGTGGTTCCCAAATGTGAAATAAAGGAACATAATGAAGGAGACTGCTAGAGACCATAAGGCCTACACTAGGCAGTTCCATGTCCTTTACCTCCCTTCATCCCTATCCATAAAGTTATACAATCTTCTCTTAAAATAACCAATTGTTTCAACGCTTACTACTACCAATCACTTCCTGATTTGCGAGATGGAAAATCTAACCTGACTCGATATTTGCAATAAAATTTCCACCTCTGACATTCTCTTCCCATACCTACACCGTTCTGGTCACCAGCTTGATGCTGTAATGACTATCATTTATTTTATATTATTTGTTTATTTGTTTTGTTATCATTTGTCTGTTTATTATCATTGCTTGATTCACATTTATTATTAGTTATATGTCAATTTATTATTATTCACTATTTACCTGTTTGTATATTATTTCACTATACCTATGCATTTATTTATTTAATTAATTTATCATTATTTATATTATTGTATTTATGTTTTTTATTTTTATTTATTCGTTTGTCATTATTAATTTCTTTCCGCACACGATCTAGTTATGGACCAAAAGGTCTTTCGGCATGCTCCGCCTTTGCAATACTTTTTTCTCTCTCTCTCTCTCTCTCTCTCTCTCTCTCTCTCTCTCTCTCTCTCTTTTGACGGCCGCGTTTCGCCTTTGTTGCTCGGCTGGACCAGAGAAGATATATGTAACCAGACCTTCATTTTAATGTTTTAGTGTGTGGACAAATAAGGTTATGATGACACCCAGACAAGAAGAGGAATAGTTCTGAACCACGTGTAGTTTGCTCCACCAAATAAGTATGCTGATGTGTAACCTGAGACGTTAAGATATCTGAGATGGCAAATGAAACCTCACCTAAAAAAAAAAAAAAAAAAAAAAAAATCAAAGATAAATTAATTTTTTTTTCTGAAAATAAAAATGACAACATTATGTTTCCATCTTTGGCATGTGTACTGTCGTGGAGTAAATTTTTGTTCATGTTTTTTTCTCAAATAGATTACTCCCATGGACTGTAGTACAGTTCAAAAGTTTTCAATTTAGAAAAAAAAAACCTCAAGTAAAATACCGTGGCTTCTGTCAACTGATTATTTTGTTTAGATTGGCTATTTTGGATTACTTTTTGTACTCTATTTTGTTTTTATCCGACCTCGTTACGGACCAAAAGGTCTCTTGTCGGCATTTTCCGCCGTTGCACCCCTACCGCTACACCACGATCTAAAGAAATTGCAACATCCTAATATGGAAGTAAACGTCTTCCTTTCGATCGTGTTCCTTGAGATGGAGTCGTTTCTATCATCCTTTGTTGTGTCGGGAACATTTGTCGAGTCTGTCTATCTCGTTTGGTCTAATGTCCTCCTCAGTGGGAAATCCGCCTCAGTTGACGCCGCCCAATACGTCACTAGTCCTGCCCAGTACCCTGAACCCTTCACACAAAGCCGTTCAAACGTTTATTGTATCTAAGGATGACTTTGGTATATTTTTATTACGCCTGATGTCAGACAATTTTATGCAGTATATTGGAACCTCCAGTGTAGGCCGTATGGTCTCTTGCAGTCTCCTTCATTCTTATGTTCCTATGATTGTTAAGTATTATCTCGTTTGAGCTTGTTTGATTAGTTATGTATTCCATATAAGAACGAATCTAATAACTATAAATATTTTATTCTGGCTAACGTCGGGGTAGAACTTCCAAATTTAGAATTTGTCTCAAAGTGAAAAGGTTCAAAATTTCATTGGTTTTGTAAAGTTTTTGTTAAGTAGCCATATAAACGTTCATTTCGTTTTCTGTAACAGCAGTCGCAATGGTATTTGTTACGGTTTAACAGTGAACCATAAAATGCAGGAAGACAGTGAAACCAAGTTTTTAAAAAATTACTTAATGTTCTTACACCAGATTACTCGAGAGGCAAATTAAAGGTGGAAATCCTAGATTTAGGAGGTAATCCTAAGTACTAGAAAAATATGTTTATATAGGACCCAGGTCTAGAGAGTTAATCGTAAGGTAGAATTTGTATATACGAGTATATTATATATATGTATATATATATATATATATATATATATTATATATAAAATAGAGAGAGAGAGAGAGAGAGAGAGAGAGAGAGAGAGAGAGAGAGAGAGAGAGGAAAAGAGAGAAATAATTCTAGATTGTAGAACACTGTTTACATCGTACCATCGTACCAAGGTTCATAGAGATGGAATTCGTAGATTCAAAAGATATTCCTAAGCACCAGGAGAATCTGTCTGTGTCGCCTCTAGGATCGGTAAGGCTGCTCCACGATGTAGCGAGGGTGGGGCAAATGTCCCACTTTATCTTTCCTGAACACGAAGAACCTTGGCCCCTTGTTCGCCGAACGCCTGGGGCAACGTTCTGCCCACCTCTGAGAAGTCGTCAGGGATGTGCCTTGCCCCCGAGCAGTCTGACGGTTATGTCCTTAGAAACAAAACTAAATTTGTTTTTCTATCCTCACTCCAACGAAATGAGTTGGTTATTGTGCTTGATGTTTTGCTGGGTATAGTGATACAGTTGACTGGTTTTATTGATCTGTCTTTCGACTTGTACGGCTAAAAAGATGATGAAATTGTAGCTGATAAAAGGTCACTTGAGTTCGTCGGTTGTAATTAATGAAATCAAATGTGTCGATGCATTCAGGAGGTAAAATCAAGTATACCAACATATCATATATATACAAAGAAGATTTTTTTTATTTCCATTATACTCAGATTTAATCGAACCACAAATTTTTATGAAAAAGGAAGTGATACAATTTGAGAACAAGAAGCAAAAAGTAAAGGAAATGACGGAAAATAGATATTCGTATCGTTCAGATATGCAAAGCATAAGGGAGGGAATATGTCCTACGGACATTTGGAAACAGCGATACCAAGAGTCTATAGTAAGAGAGTATAGAAGAATTACTCGACCACGAAATGACAAATCCAAAAGGACATTACACCAGAGGCGAACCAACCCAGATTCCCAAGTATTTTGACAACCATTAAATTCTTCATAGAAATATTGGAACCTGATCTTTCAAATATATTTTCAGTAAATGACGGTAGACATGATAACATATTTCAAGCCGAACTCTATGAATAGTACTGAAGCCATTATAAAATTATCAATTGCTATTATTGTTATTATTGTCATCATCATTCTTCTTGTTATCTTTATTGTATTTATTATCATTGTTATCAATATTATTAGTATTAATCTAATTAATGTTATCATTACTGTTAAAAAGTACAATTGTTTTTATTATTATTATTATTATTATTATTATTATTATATTGTTATTGTTGTTACTATTATTATTTCATCTTTGTTATTTTTGTTATTATTCTCATTATTATCATTATTATTATCATTATTATTATCATTATTATGAACTAAGAAGTTGAATTGGAATTAAGGAATTGAGAGTGGTGGATGAAAGTTGAATGGTTGGCGATAACGTGGGTGGGAGTGGAATTATGCTTTTGACTTTGGCTACCCCCCTGGTAAGGGGGAAGAAAAGCCTTTGGTATATGTATGTATTATTATTATCATTGGTATTGTTATGTATGATATTATTATTATTATTGTTATTTCTATTATTATTATTATTATTATTATTATTATTATTATTGTTATTTCTATCATTATTATTATTATTGTTATTTCTATTATTATTATTATTATTATTATTATTATTATTATTGTTATTAATAATTTTATTATTTTATTTATTATTATGATTACTGTAAGTTACTGTGACGCAACTCTCACAAATGTGATTAGTTGATAATTAGGCTTAAAGTGAAAAGCTCCCCCATATCAGGAGGACTTTGTAGCGTGGAATTTAATGAACCAAGTCCTTGGTCCAGTGGCAGGGTTCGAACCACCATCACCTTGACCTTCGCCGCTCTAGCGCGCCCGTTCGAAGGAAAAAAAGCCCAGTGTGATAGCCCTTCAAAACTCATAGCTTGTTGGACGAGTTGCATCCTATTCAGCGTCGATTCTACAGCACAGCCGCTACCCGACCTTATTTGATTAACACCTTTGTGCTAAGAACGAAGAACCGATGGATGATGGCTTTAGCACTAAGGAAAGGTGTTAGGAACCTTGCACCTTTGATGTGTTAACACCTACCGTACCTAATTTGATTAATCCATTTCACCTTGGCTTGTCTCCGAGCAATTTTCTTCACTTGTCCGTGAACTTCAGGAGAATTGCACGAGAAAGGAAAGTTTTCCCTCAAGGCAAAACTCCTGAAGCTTGTAGTCAAGCCCTCTATGCTAAATACCGTCTTTGTTGTTAGGGACATATAAATTAATCGTCCTACGATGTCTGGCCGGGTTTAATACATGCTAACAATTTTATAGCGTCGTTGGCTCGTATCTCTTATGTCAGTTTGACTTTTCCAGGCCGTTGAACGAGTCAGCCCTCTAAGGACAGTGTTGTTATTCATTGCGGACCTGATATATTATATTCGTTCTCTCTACCTCAAACCCCAAGCTATTTCTGTCACCATGCAGTCCTATTATAAATATATATATGTATATATACATGTGTGTGTAATATATATATATATATATATATATATGTATATATACATGTGTGTGTAATATATATATATATATATATATATATGTATATATATGTTGAGACATTGGGGACAATTATGAGAAAGGTAGAAGGGGGAAACACGGGTCTTGATCCGATTATTAAGTGTATTCCTGACCGGTTTCACTTCTGAAGAAAAGACTGTAAAGCGAAACCCGTCAGGAATAAATTTAATAATCGGATCAAGACCCGTGTTTCCCCCTTACAACTTTCCACACACACACACACACACACACACACACACACACACACACACACACACACACACACACACACACACACACACACACACACACACACACACACACACACACACATATTTTTTTCTATAAATAGAGAACGTACAGATTAACCTTGAGACAGATCGTCATGCGTAGGGCATCTCTAGATTTGTAAACAATGTGTGTATCCCTGGACCACGCCAAAGGGCTCAAGCTAGAGTCGATAGACTATAATGTACTTGTATCCTTTACCCTTCATTATCCGTCTCCATGGACACAACCCACCGTCGCTCAGAAGGGATTTAGTGCACTTGTAAAGGTCGTCGCCATGAGGAACATGATCGTCGAGGTGGGGGTAGTGGTGGGCGGGCGTGGACGGGGGTGGGCGGGTGTTGGCGGGGGTGGGTGGTCGTCTCTGGGCGCGGTCCGGTCCGTTGCCTGGCGGGATGGCTGGAAGGGAGGTGCCCGATTGTGCGGAAGGAATCGATGCGATATGAGAGGAGCAAGGTCAGACTTACGAAACCGGGGGATGGTAATGTTTGCCCGGGTTGCGTAAGAAGACCCCGCGGAGAGTTTCCCGGCCCGGGGGCCGACGTCTCGAAGCATACGCACCCCCCGATTGTTCACGAAGAGTTCTGCGCTCGCGGCCATACGCAAGGGGGAAGGGTAATTAGCTTTTGCGTGTGGGTTGGCGGGATTATTTGGTATTTGTTTCGCGTGGTCGTTACTAATACTTGTGTTACTCCATTACCAATGCCTCGGCGATTACTATTGTAACTCCTACTACCATTTGAAATACCACCTACCACTACTACAACCACAACCACAACCATAATCACTACCACAACCAACTACCACTACCAACTACCACTACAGCTACTACTACCATCACAAATATCCCTACAACTACTATTGTCATAACCATAATCCATACCACTACCACCACCAACTACCACTACCACTGCAACTACTACTCTACCATTAGAAATACCACTACCTTTTCTACAACCACAACCATAAACCCTACCACTACCACCAACAACCTCTACCATTGCAACTACTACTACCATTAAAAATACCACTACAACTGCAACTACTACTACCATTAAAATACCACTACCATTGCAACTACTACTACCATTAGAAATACCCCTACAACTACTGCAGCCATAACTATAACCATAATCCCTACCACTACCACAACCACCACAACCACAACCACCACAACCACCACAACCACCACCACCACAACCACCACCACCACAACCACCACCACAACCACTACCACTACCACCACCACAACAGCTACCTTGGTCACGACTCATGGCTGGTAGAGCCGGATTCTGCATCATTTGATCACCCAACCGCGACGGTCTACCGTGCAAGTGTGAAGGGCATTAGGGGTATCGTAACGTCGGTGGTGTCAATTTTGACGCAATTCCTGTGCAGATGCTCTCATCACACTTGGCTATTTTTCCTCCGACCTCCGATTCGTCGGCGGTACCGCCCACCTCCAGCATTTTTTCCGCCAGCAAAATATTTTCTTTTTCTCAATTATCTACATATCCTTTGATATGCTGGAGGAAGGTTATTTTCCTCCAGCATATCTGCTCCAACAGTCGAAGGAAAAATAGCCCAGTATGATAACGCCTCTGTTGGGATCTGCATCAAGGATCTTCTTCCGATCTCAGAGTGACTAGGCAGTTCCATGTCTGTTACCGCCTGCCATCCCCATCCATAAAGTTATCTAACCTTTTCTTAAAACAACCAATAGTTTCAACACTCAATACATGGTTACTAAGTCTATTTCATTCCTGTTCTGTTGCTTTAATATGAATTGGGATGTTTGTGAATCTCGCAATTTCATAGTCTTCCTTCATTGTCCGTCATTTTATTTATTTATTTATTTATTTATTATTTTTTTTTTAGAAACTTATGGAGGCCCGATTTGACACAAAACTCACCGTTGGTAACTTCGGTCGATCTTGTATTACCTAAGAGGTCTTACGCAATCTTTCTTGATGCCTTCATCATCACGGTTAGTTGCCTTTGGTGTTTTATACTCCCACTGTTCGAGTATTGTTTAAGTTTCTGCTCCTGCATCTCATTTACATCTCATTTAGAAGATTGTCCATGCACACTCCGTTTTCTTTGCGGTCTTGGGCGATCAGAGTTACTGGGGGTATCACACTAGGCTATTTTACTTCCGACTGTTGGAGTAGATTTGCAGACCGTATCTTTTGGGAAGGAGTCTGATATTTTGGAGGGAAAACAATTTCCTCCTGTATATCAAATAACATTCTATGTAAATTGTCGAGGAAACAAAATAGTTTGCCAGAGTGATTTCACGGCGGAAAAAGTGCTAGAGATGGACGACACTGCCGGTAAATTGGAGGTTGGAGGAAAAGTAACCCAGTGTGATAGCCCTTTAACAGTGCTTGCTATTTTATAGAATACAGTCTAACCTTATTACCTGATATCATGTTTCGTATTCAGTTTGGCTCGACTTTGCATTTATACAATCTACATCTTTAATGTACAAGTCAGTAATAACCGACGTTGCGTAAGACATCAGTTACTCCATCAGGCTTGGTCGAATAAAGTTATCACTTGTGCAACCGTGGAACAGGGCCGCATAAGATAAGCTCCTGCATAACAGTCACATACGTCACAGCTCATCGTTTTCTATGAATCTGTAATGACCCACCTATATGCTGAGTGGGGCATAGGGTGTCAGTAATGTCCTCGTATGTTATTAGAGAAGAAATAAAGCACATGAAAATCAACATATATATATATATATATATATACATATATATATATATATATATATATGTATATATATATGTATATATATATATATATTAACAGATGAATAAATCAACTAGTGTGTAGTTGAAAGAATAAAGAAATAACGAAATACAAACGTAAATAGGTAAATAGATGAATAGATAGATGAATAGTTGTGCAAATAAATGAAAAATATAACAAAAGTTTATTCAATTTCAAATAAACGAGTGAACAAATAAATGAATGAATATATAAATAAATAGATAAACAAGAAGGTAAATAAATGAGTTTATAAACAAATAAATATATAGATAAATAAATTATAACTAAATAAATATATAAATAAATAGGTAAATCAATGAAAAATCAAATAATAGATAAATAATAAATGAATAAATGAATAAATTATTC
>NC_134804.1:47369034-47376534 GCF_046742065.1 Oratosquilla oratoria
GCTTATTACGGAAACCATGTTGTGAATCTTTAATAATATTGTTTTTCTCCAAGAATTCCACATATTTGTCACTCAAGATAGACTGCATTTGTTTACAAACAACTTATGTAAAGCTAGGCCGACAATTACCAGGATTATATTTGTCACCCTTTTTAAGCAGGGTGCTAGTCTCCACTCTTTCACAACTCTACAGATTGTAAAAATAAGTTAAAAGTCACACTTAGGGGGCTTACAGATGGCTTCTTTAACATCCTTGAGTATTCTTGGGTAAATTTTGTCGTGTCAAGGGGATTTGCATATTTTAAGTTTATCTATAATGCGCATCACATCATGTTCTGCAATATCCATCCCAAGTAGGCGTGTGGAGAGTCTAATCTGGTGGGACTGGCTGTTCGTTTGTGCTGTTGTCAATAGAAAACGCAGACGCCAAACGATAATGTAGGATGTATGTCATTACCTTTTCATCTGTTACTATCTCCCCCCCCCCTCCACCACCTGCTGATTGGAGGGAAGAGGAGAAGGAAAGGGTGGAGAAGAAAGAATGCCTGGTGGAACAGTGGTCTGAGCTCCCGTCTTGAACAAGGAAGGCTCTGGTTTAACCCCCAGGAAGTGTTAGCCAATTAGTCACGGCTTCCCAACCCTTCTCTGCAAAGACGAACGACAGAGGCATAGAACTGGTACACCAGTGACGCATTTCAGTATAAGAACTTAATCTATACGGTCGACCTGATTACACAACTTTCAGACTTCATTCACAGTTACTCCAACACGCTAAACATTCCTTAAACACTTCTGATCATGCGCAGAACTTTCCCAAACTGAATTAGGTCACGAAAGCGAGGTACAGAGACTGTGTCCCTCCCAATGCCCCGTCCCTCAAGGGACAGTCCGTAGGTCCTGCAGCGGACCTCCCGGCCTGAATACTTTCGTATATGGTGTCAGGTGTGTATACTGTTTCAGATGATGAAACTGAAAGATATACGTGTCGCTTCAGCATTAAGAGGGAGAGGGGATAGACATTTCATCTGGATCTCTGAAGCTGTAATGTTGGTTTACACACACACACACGCATACACGGCTCCACGGCGCAGTGGTAGCATTCGCAACTGCTAACTCAGCGGTCCGAGTTTGAATCTCACCTAGGGCTGAAATAATTACAGTATCGCTGCGCTGCGAGCCGTTACTCCAACTCCTTTGGGCGGGGATTTGGGAATGTATGTGTGTATAAGGTCACAGCATTACCCATGGATCGGTCATACATGAGCTCTGAGCTCTCATCCGGAGGGTGGTAGTTGTCGATCACGAGTCCGACACGTGATCCAGGACCATGTGAATTACACACACAGATCCTTGTTGACCTTGACCATAATGTAACTCTAAGCTCTGCTGAATTTTGTCGTCCGTAGAGTTCTCATCAGTAAGAAATTAATTTGTTATATAATTAACTGAATACGTATATAAACAAGTGAATAAAACAATAAAGTGATAAATAAACGAATAAATAAATAAATGAATTAATGAAGTAATGAATAAATGTATAGATGGATAGATACATGATTAAAGAATAAATATATATGATTAGCTAATTTATTGATTAGTTACTCTGTAGATAAGTAAATGATAACAGATAAATGTATCAAAGGATAAAGAACTAATCAGTATCTTTTATATTTATTAATGTTTTTGTCCATTCGAAGTTTATGTGAGGTTAAAGAACGTCACACGAAGAAACAAGAAGAAATTTGAGTATGAGTGGAGAAAATACGAGAGAAATGAGAAAATGTGTTTTTAGTATTTTTAGCAGTTTTAGTTTGCTGGAGGAAATGCTGCTGTCAGGTAATAATTCTCAGTTTCGGTTCAAGGAAGTCCTTGGGTATTCCTCCAGGTTCTCTTTGTTTGTCTCAGTGTGTCTCTTGCCGTTACCAAAAAAAAAAAAAAAAAAAATATATATATATATATATATATATATATATATATATGCGTAACCACTAGGAAAAAGTAAACTAACAAAGCAGAGCGCTTTCGTATAATTACATCTTCATTGCTGATACAAAGAAGGAATTATTTAATTCCTTTGTATTAGCACTGAAGATGTAATAATACGAAAGCGCTCTGCTTCGTTAGTTTACTTTTCCTAGTAGTTACTTACGCATTTGTGAACACACGTTCCTAGTGTTTTTATTGCATATATATATATATATATATGTATATATATGATGTATATATATATATGTATATATAGGTTTCCTGGAAACCTGCTTCATTCATTATGATCCTACGTAGTATCACTATGTTTAGTACTAAATATTATCAAAACATTCAAGTGCTTCTTTTTAAGGTCCAATTGTTTGAGCTTACAGGGCTTACAGGTGAATTGCATTAGTATATCATCTGAGCAATCTAACAGATTACTGTATTAAGTTCAAATTTTTTTTTTTCCAAAATGTCAATAATATATCAATTTTGACCACCGCATTCTTCTTCCTAAGCTAACATCAAGTCATCATTCTTTAATCTTTTGAAGTGTTTTTTTTTTCTTTTTTATATACTAGCTAGGCATGTTTTCATGAATTCATTTTTAATCACTTAGGAACACCACTCCTAAAATCTTTCATGAATTTCATACACCGTTATCAGTGATGAAACTAATGTAATTTTTTATATCATAACCTTAAATTTACTGATATCGTTTTATATCGATGTTCCTTCTAAGTTTTTATTTTATTCATTATTATTTATATTATTATAATTTTCATTAATTTATTTTTATTTATCATCATTTTTTTTCCGCATCCAACCTAGTTATGGACCAAAAGGTCTCCTGTCGGCATGGTCCTTCTTTGTAATCCTTTGTAATCCTTTGTTATTTAAAAGTTTATTTGAGTAATTTGTACATAGAAATTAATATCACCCGGTGTGTTTTCGTAACTTAATATTACTTAATCTTACTCGAAAGTATAAAGGTGAGCAATTTCTCTCCAGACTTGAGAATTACTACGTAGCAATCACGATTGGCTTCTCTATCATTAACACTTTGATTGATAATTCTTATCTGATCGCATCACTGGCAAATATAATCATCTACCGCTTACGACACTGGGGTTTCACTCTCTCTCTTTCTGTCTTTCTCTCTTTCCCTCTTTTTCTTTCTCTTTCTCTCTCTTTTTCACTCTTTTTCTCTCTCCCTCTCTTTCTCGCTCTCTTTCTCGCTGTCTCTTCCTCTCTTTTTCTCCCTCTTTTCTCTCTCTCTCCCTCTCTTTCTCCCTTTCTCTCTCTCTCTCTCTATCTCTCTATCTCTCTTTCTCTCTCTTTTTCTTTCTCCCTTTCTTTCTCCCTCTCTTTCTTTCTCCCTCCATCTCTGTCTCCCCCCCTCTCTCTCCCTCTCTCTTTCTTTCTCTCTCTCTAAATAGTCGGTCGTTTAAATCTGTTATCTGATGCCTGTTATCAATCAAAGTCATTTCTGTGTTCGTAGATTACACACCAAATCATTTTGATTAAAGTGATTCATCTTGACAAGAGGGAATAATACGTATTTTGGACCCTTTTTTTGGTGAGGTTTAATTTATGCGGAAAAAAGTTGGGACGTGTTTTATTTGTCCATAACTGGTTTGTCTTTCTCTGTAGCAATATCAGATGATACATATGATTTCTCACATAGTTATACATAAATTCTGGTAGTGTTTATTTGATATTGAGATATTCGCCAAATTTTCTACCAACAAAATGTTCCTGACAAAATTCTTTGAATATTGTGACCTTCATCAAAACTTTCTAACGAAGGAATTTTTTCTGGCAAAGATTTTTACAGATTTTCTATCATCATACTCATCACTGGGATTTCTGTCTTGTTTCATTAAGGTCGAAATGATATAGAATTGGTTTTTAGAATAACATAAATTTCCTTGTTTCTATTAATATATTCGTTGAGCCAGTCACCCTACTCCTTGGGTTTTTTTTTTTTTTTTTTTTTTTTTTTTTTTTTTAACCTCAATCATCAGCTCATCTCTAATTAATCGGATTCACACCAAACTGGATTCCAGGGTTCAACCTTTCCATAATCCTCAGCTTTCTAAAGTCGTTTGCAAGTCGCTTAATGAATGTGCAGATGATGACCAGTTTTTCCCCCCAAAAACGAACGTTTTAAATATTCAATAGAAGCGAGATTGAAAAAAATCTCTTCACACATTTTCTGATAAAGAAAACGTCACACATGAATTTGCGATTCCTCAAAATTTAATGAGTTCGATCACTGAACGATGAAACTCCATTTAAAAGTTCTATAAATATTATAGAACACGATCAGTACCATTGACTAAACTATAAGCTCTGTTGTGATAATAATCGTCAAAATAGTACCGAGGGTAATAATAAGGATAATAATAATTATAATAATAATAATAATATTATTATTATTTTTGTTATTATTATTATTATTATTATTATTATTATAATACAAATTACCATCAAAAGAAATAATAATAATAATAATAATAGTGATGATATTATTATAATACAAATTACCATCAAGAGAAATAATAATAATATAATAATAATAATAATGATAATAATAATAATAATAATAATAATAATGATGATAATAAATAATAATAATAACAATAATGATAATGATAATAATAATAATAATGATGATGGTAATGATAATGATGATAATGATAATGATAATGATAATTTATAATAATAATAATGATAATAATAATAATAATAATATAATAATAATAATGATAATAATAATAGTAATAATAATAGTAATAATAATAATAATAATAATAATAATAATAATAATAATAATAATAATAATAATAATAATAATAGTTTACAAATTACTATCAAGAGTTTCCGATGGGATCAATAGTCCTCGCAAGCAAGACACGTGTCTAAGGTTGTCTAATAAATAACAAAAACCAACAGATCATTTCTAGATGGCCTAATTATGTATCTTCAATAGAGACCAAATTAAAAAATAAATGAATATGTAATTAGATAAATAATCAATTAAATAGCTAAATCATCAAACAAAATAAAACTACCTACCTGCTTACCTATCTAACTAAATGCCTAACTAAACAGGTGAATAGATAAATTAATAGGTAGATAAATAGGCAAATGAATAGATATTAAAGGAATAGATAAATAGGTCATGGATGGTTGTGGGATAGGTGGGGGATGAATGAATGTCTTGATTGGCGGTATACATACATACATGTCATATATATATTATATATATATATATATATATATATATATATATATATATATACATAGATATGAGGCACCGTTACCGCAGGTTTTTGTTATGAATTGAAGGGGATTTTAGAGGGAAAAAAAAAGGTAGTCACAAAAACCATGGCAAAAACAATCGCTAACTAGGTGGTTTTAAAACTTAATCGTATTTACTACGTATACCTGGTTAAGCCATTCAAGCACCTAAAGAGTATTCAATCAAACTATCTATGCCCAGAGTTCTCTCTCAGCTGAATAAAATGGTCTAATTTTCACCAAAATAAAATGCCTAATGCAAAACAGAGATACAGTTGGTGTCACTTCAATAGCGTTGTGAGTGGTGTTCCATTGTAGGTAATACATATTATCTAGTGAAAGTTTAGAATACCATTTCCTAGATACGATGACAGGCTACTTAGATTATCGATATAGTTTGGTGATCATTGAAACGCCTCAGGGAGGACACAGAGAGAGGGAGAGAGAGAAAGAAGAGAGAGAAGAAGAAGAAGAAAAGAGAAAGAGAAGATGTGGCTAAAGTCATTTTTCATCCCATCCTCTTCCTGTTAAGTACATACCTGCCCCTTGCTTCGTCCCACAAATCTTTTCCACAACTGTGAGTTCTTGTGAGGAACAAATTACCCATGGTTGAGGTTTTGGTACCATCTAGCGAGGACTGTTGAAGAATGCGGGAACGGTGTTGACGAGAGCGGAGCCGAGATGACCATGTGAGGGATGACCCACATGTCTAAAGGCTTCCCCCGAAGAGTCTGCATTAATTAGAAGCCCTCCCACCCTCCCTTTCCCCCCCCCTTCCTCCCCCCCTCGTCCTAGCAGCCTTGCTACAGACGTACCCAATGATCCCTTCTCCCCTTCACTACCTCCTCCTTCATTCCTCCTCCCTCTCCAGGTTACTTCCCTGGTCTTGTCATTCTATCCTCCACGTTCTCCTCTTCCTCCTCTTTTGTCTTCTTCCCTATTATTTTCTTATTTCATTCCGTATTTCGCTCCAGCTTATCTCCCTGATCTACAGTCAATCTGTCTTCCCCTTTCTCCTTCTCTTCCTCCTATTTTGTCTTCCTTCGCTTTTTCCCCTTCCTCTCCTCTTCCTTCTCCACCCGTTCTTCTTTCTTCCCCGTTATTTTCCTCCTTCATTCCCCCCTTCCCCTCCAGCTTATCTCCCTGATCTAATCATTCTATCCTCCCCTTTCTTCTCGTCCTCCTCTTTTGTCTTCCTTCCCTTCCTCCCCTCCTCTCCTCTTCCTTCTCTTCCTCCCCTTCCACGCCCTTTCCACTCTCCTTCTCCACCTGTTCTTCTTCCCTATTATTTTCCTCCTTCATTCTCCCTTCTTCTACAATTTACCTCCTTTATCCCCAATACTTACATCCTCCCACCTCTTTTCTTCCTCCTCTTTTCCCACTTCCTTCTCTTCTTCCTCCTCCTTCCCCTCCTCTTCACCCTCTTTTTCTTCTCCCCTATCCTCTTTCTTCTACTCCTCCTACTCCGACTCCTTTTATCCTTATCAAAATCGTCTCCCTCTAACTTGTCAATATCTGTAAGTTCATCATCTGCTTATACACTTCCATGTCATCCTCTTGCCCTGGCGACTGAGCCTCATCTTGAAATCCCATCTTTCTGCCTCATCGCGTCCTTTCCCATTTTTCTCAGGAATCCCAATCTCTCACCTCTTCCCGTTCCACGTTCCTAATAAGTTCGTCCTCATTTCACATCTCTTCGCTCATCCTGTTCCTCTTGTCCATGTGATTCTGCCATTCGATCTACTTTTTTTTGCAAGACTTCAAACTCCCCTAACGTTCTTCTTCCGTCCTGTCATCCTGTCCTTCCGTGCACTCTCTCACTCTCTCTTTCTCTCTCTCTCTCTCTCCCTCTCTCTCTCTCTCTCTGAATACTCCTTAACCGTAATTACATCCCTCGGAGATGCCGTGAGCAAAAAAATAGCCACAAGACCTGAGGCCCCGTGAAGTCAACCCGTAACAACCTGGTCAACAGCAGGGCCGCACTCTGTGCCCGACTCTGGCATATACAACCTTAGCAAACATCCTTGAGAACGACAGAGTTCCATTCGAAGGGACTCGTTGTCTTATGTTCGAGAACATAGGTTACCTTGAGTTAACGGTTCTTGAATAGGCTTCCGGGTGCGGTTATGTAAAAAAAATTGTCTCCTTGGGGCGATGTTCTTCAGGAGGTCATTGGGAACGCGACCATAAACAAATGGACCCTTCTCGAGTCCGAGGAGCTAT
>NC_134804.1:47381534-47479034 GCF_046742065.1 Oratosquilla oratoria
TATATATATACAGTATATATAACTTATGTTGGAAATAAAGGTAATTACTCATGCAATAGTCCATCGATCCATGTACAAAGGGATTTTTCCCTCTTACCAGGGAAGTAACCAAAGACAAAAGGCATATATCCACTCCCAGCCATTTCATTTCCACTCTCCACTCATTCCACTCCAATCCACCACCCTTTCCTCCATCTCATCTTAGCTCCTCATGGATGACGGGTCATCCCTGTATCCCGACCACTGCCCTGGGTCAGAAGCAATGCAGCAAGACGCAGCATTAGTAAATCATATAGATATTTACTTAATGGTATTCCCATGCCTCGATGGTCAGTCACAGATGAAAAACAAATGTGAACAAAAACTATAAAGTACTGTGAGCAGGTTGCCTTGTATGGTTTATTGGTGGTCAAAAATGTCGACAATTTATCTCTCACTTTTGTCCGCCACTCGTCTCAGAGCTACAGAAGCATGGCTACCGGCTCCAGCTAACGGCAGGGAAAAGTAAACTTAGCAAAGTAAACTTACTTAAGACCATCATTGTGTGAACCTTAAGTACCTGACTTGTCACCAGAAGAGAATCAATGTGTCCTTCAAGAGGAATGAGGATGGGAATCCGAAGGCGAGTTGGACACTAAGTCTTTAATCCGTGACCAAGAATGACAAGAGTTCTATTCCTGTGGACACTACAAGAAAGGTCAGAGAGAGCGAGTGTGAGATCATCCCGCAGACCCTGTCTGCAGGTAACTGCTCTTCTATGCTTATCGTATAAAAGCATTGTTGGTTATTATTTTCATAGCGAGAAAAACTGCTGCTGGAGATTGCAAGCGCAGACAAGTTGTTGAGAGTGCTTTGTTTATCTATCTACTAGTTTGTTTGTTTATTTATTTATCTATTTATTCACTTATTTATTTATTTATTTTGAGGAAATGGCACAAACGATAGTTTCTTTATCTTTGCTTAAGACATCTTGTACATCATTTTTATTCTAGAAAGAATTTCCTATCAGGTGGCTGTAACTATTTGGTGCCAATAAGAATAAGTACCCTTAAAATGTATTGAATGAGCCAATCAAGATATTGTTAGATAACTTCTTTCCAATCGAATAAAATCACCTTAGGCATGTAGAACACACATCAAGATGTGTCCGATATAGTCTTATCACTTTTCCGGTGAAGAAGTTTCCTTAATCGTGTAGGAATAGTTAGAATAAACAGTCAGAGTCGTAATCTTTCCTTTGCTACAAAGATAGCGTAGGGGCATAGCTTATGGAGAGAGATATGCATATTCGGCGTCGGGACGATGCGGTAGCGTGGGGAACCAGCCCTCTTTCCGCATCGTCTTGACTTCCCAGTAGAGCCTGGTACTCCTTCACATTTGACTTAGCTGCTTGGGGGAAGCCGGGGATCGAGCCTGCGATCCAAGACCGGCGTTCTACCAAGGAGCCACACCACACAAAGTAAAGCCGTCAGTAAAGCTGAGTGTTGGACAAGAACGGTGACGTAGCAGTCAAGGAAGGGGTGAGATAATGTGAAGGGACAACGCCCGGGCACGAAGGAGATCTTCTAGATAAACATCCTACGAAGGTGCTTGCATGTTGTAGTCTCTCAGAAGGTCTTAGGTCCGGAACGTTTGAGTAATAGATCTCACATAAGATCACCATTGTGATTCCTCCTAACTTTACAGATGATTATCATGATCAATTTCATATATATATATGTATATATATATATATATATATATATATATATATATATATATATATATATGAGAGACTGGGTGGAGGAAGAATAAGCGAAGATGGGCTGGAACTTTTATTGCTTATACGTTTCGACCGACTCGGTCTTCTTCAGTAAGCTGTCTACAAACAGTTGGACCACATATATATACATCCGAGGATGGGAACAAGGACAGGTCACCCCGCCGGCTGTCTGGGGATTCCCTTTCCCGTATCAAGCATACGTTTCCCAATTGTATTTATAATTAATCTACTTGTTGCCTCTGACAAACAAACAAAACCTTCCCTGTCATTGATGTTTTCATAATAATTAATGTAGGCAGCTTCAACAGTCTTCCTCATGTCTCTCCTTAATCCCGTGTGTAGAACCTCGACTCCATCCCAGTGGGGCAAATGTCCAGACCGATCAGCATGTTGGACGAGTGAGTTAGAAGTCCTGTGTGACCTCAAGTCTCTTTTGTGCTCAGCTACGCGTTTCTCGACGCCTCGACCTGACTCACCGTAATATGAAGATGAACAACTACCGCAAGGAATGCGATAGATGGTACTGAGGGCGTTTTGGGACAGTCCTTTTATATTCTTGGTCTTGACCATTTTTCCAATTTTGGAATTGGACGTCCTTGCTATTTTTATCCCACTCTTCCCAAGAAATCTGTCTATGCCTTCAGTTTTTCTAGAGTTAGGAACCGAAATATACCGTACCTTATTATCCTCGGACGACTGGACATTTGGTCTCATGAAAATGTTCCTAGCCACTCCTTTCAGCTTTTTAATCATTCCCCCTGGATATTTTAATTTCTTAAAGGCATCAGTTATGTAGGCTAATTCATCTTCTAAAAATTCCTCACTGCAAATCCTAAAAGCTCTGAGGAAGAAGCCTATGAGCACGCCGGTCTTCACTCGCTCGCTGTGTCCTGAGAAGTAGTGCACAAAGTCATCTCTGTTGGTGGGTTTTCGGTACACTGAGAATCTTACTCCTTCATCCCTCCTGTGCACCAACGTGTCAAGGAATGGTAACTTATGGTCGTCTTCCATCTCCACAGTGAATTGAATATCTTTATGGACTCTATTGAGTCTACCTAGCTTATGTCCAATGTCGATATTCTCCGGCACTATCACAATAACGTCGTCCACATACCTTAGCCACGTGGTGCCTCTACCCATGATCCTTCTATATTCGTCTTCCTCCAACGTTTCCATAAAAAGACAGGCTAGCACCGCAGAAAGAGGACTTCCCATGGCGAGACCTCTGTGTTGTTTATATTCCTTACCATTGAACGTAAATACACCGAATTTTACACATAGGGATATAAGTTTAACATAATCACTCCTGGGAACTGGTAATTCGTCATTACTAAGACTGTCTATGACTCTCTTGGCGGCAACTAACGCCTCCTCCACGTCGACATTTGTGAATAAGGCCTTCACATCATAACTAGCTAACTTCTTACCATGGAAATCTAAATCGTTCAGCCTGCGGATGAGGTCAGAGGAATTCCTCAAATGAGCGTCACTTATAGATCCAAGGGTTCCCGAGAGTGGTTTGGCTAGACGCTTGGCCAACTTGTGCGGAGCACTCCCGATCCCTGAAGTTATGGGTCTCATAGGTATTCCTGTTTTATGAACTTTTGGGAGGCCGTGCATCAAGGGGGGTCTCGGGGCCTCTTCCAACAGGCCTAACAATTTCTTACCTTTGACAGATTTTCGTAGGATATTCCTGGCCTCGATCTTAAACTTCTCTGCTTCGTTGTCTGCGTTTCCATCCGGTTTTCTTTCGTAAGTGGTGTGATCGTTCAGTAGATCTAGCATCTTATCTAAGTAATCATTCTTATTCATAACAATCACACCCCCACCTTTATCAGCTTGAGAGATTATTATGCTATCGTCCTGGCTTAGTGTGTGTAGCGCCTCCTTATACCTCCTCGGAATGACACAAATGTTAGATTGGGCTAAGGCTTTATAGCAAGCGACCACTCCTTGAGTAAAACCTTTATCCGCATCACGATCCCTCCACTTATAGTTGCAGTTTATGAACTCATTGAAACCTTTTCCGTTACCTCCGATGTCAAACTTTAAACCTAGTGAGAGTACTTGCTTTTCTGTGCTGGATAACCGTCTGTCTGAAAGGTTTAGAACCAGGTCTAAACGTCCTACTATGTTCCAATCGCTGACCTCACATAGACGAGCTAGTTCGCGCTTTAACTTAACACTTTGAACCGTATACTCCTTGGCTAACTTCCGCGATAACCAGCCGGGTAACGCGAGACTATCTATATCATGGTGCAACTCGTTCACTTTATCCTCAAGATTTTTGCATGCTTCCTCTAGGTAAACTCTTGCACTTTCAGTAAAAGGATGTTTGTCACTTCTCAGTTGTCTTGGGGCTGATTCCGGGAGAACCTGTTCTTCTAGGCAGTCCATAAGAAACCGTCCACGGAGTGTGTAACTTGCAATCCGACGCTGTCTGTAGTATTCCTTCCACATCTTCTCTCTTCCACCACCTCTCGACATATTTGATGAATGGTTTAGACAGATGAGAGACTGGGTGGAGGAAGAATAAGCGAAGATGGGCTGGAACTTTTATTGCTTATACGTTTCGACCGACTCGGTCTTCTTCAGTAAGCTGTCTACAAACAGTTGGACCACATATATATACATCCGAGGATGGGAACAAGGACAGGTCACCCCGCCGGCTGTCTGGGGATTCCCTTTCCCGTATCAAGCATACGTTTCCCAATTGTATTTATAATTAATCTACTTGTTGCCTCTGACAAACAAACAAAACCTTCCCTGTCATTGATGTTTTCATAATAATTAATGTAGGCAGCTTCAACAGTCTTCCTCATGTCTCTCCTTAATCCCGTGTGTAGAACCTCGACTCCATCCCAGTGGGGCAAATGTCCAGACCGATCAGCATGTTGGACGAGTGAGTTAGAAGTCCTGTGTGACCTCAAGTCTCTTTTGTGCTCAGCTACGCGTTTCTCGACGCCTCGACCTGACTCACCGTAATATGAAGATGAACAACTACCGCAAGGAATGCGATAGATGGTACTGAGGGCGTTTTGGGACAGTCCTTTTATATTCTTGGTCTTGACCATTTTTCCAATTTTGGAATTGGACGTCCTTGCTATTTTTATCCCACTCTTCCCAAGAAATCTGTCTATGCCTTCAGTTTTTCTAGAGTTAGGAACCGAAATATACCGTACCTTATTATCCTCGGACGACTGGACATTTGGTCTCATGAAAATGTTCCTAGCCACTCCTTTCAGCTTTTTAATCATTCCCCCTGGATATTTTAATTTCTTAAAGGCATCAGTTATGTAGGCTAATTCATCTTCTAAAAATTCCTCACTGCAAATCCTAAAAGCTCTGAGGAAGAAGCCTATGAGCACGCCGGTCTTCACTCGCTCGCTGTGTCCTGAGAAGTAGTGCACAAAGTCATCTCTGTTGGTGGGTTTTCGGTACACTGAGAATCTTACTCCTTCATCCCTCCTGTGCACCAACGTGTCAAGGAATGGTAACTTATGGTCGTCTTCCATCTCCACAGTGAATTGAATATCTTTATGGACTCTATTGAGTCTACCTAGCTTATGTCCAATGTCGATATTCTCCGGCACTATCACAATAACGTCGTCCACATACCTTAGCCACGTGGTGCCTCTACCCATGATCCTTCTATATTCGTCTTCCTCCAACGTTTCCATAAAAAACAGGGAAGGTTTTGTTTGTTTGTCAGAGGCAACAAGTAGATTAATTATAAATACAATTGGGAAACGTATGCTTGATACGGGAAAGGGAATCCCCAGACAGCCGGCGGGGTGACCTGTCCTTGTTCCCATCCTCGGATGTATAAATATGTGGTCCAACTGTTTGTAGACAGCTTACTGAAGAAGACCGAGTCGGTCGAAACGTATAAGCAATAAAAGTTCCAGCCCATCTTCGCTTATTCTTCCTCCACCCAGTCTCTCATCTGTCTAAACCATTCATCAAATATGTCGAGAGGTGGTGGAAGAGAGAAGATGTGGAAGGAATACTACAGACAGCGTCGGATTGCAAGTTACACACTCCGTGGACGGTTTCTTATGGACTGCCTAGAAGAACAGGTTCTCCGGAATCAGCCCCAAGACAACTGAGAAGTGACAAACATCCTTTTACTGAAAGTGCAAGAGTTTACCTAGAGGAAGCATGCAAAAATCTTGAGGATAAAGTGAACGAGTTGCACCATGATATAGATAGTCTCGCGTTACCCGGCTGGTTATCGCGGAAGTTAGCCAAGGAGTATACGGTTCAAAGTGTTAAGTTAAAGCGCGAACTAGCTCGTCTATGTGAGGTCAGCGATTGGAACATAGTAGGACGTTTAGACCTGGTTCTAAACCTTTCAGACAGACGGTTATCCAGCACAGAAAAGCAAGTACTCTCACTAGGTTTAAAGTTTGACATCGGAGGTAACGGAAAAGGTTTCAATGAGTTCATAAACTGCAACTATAAGTGGAGGGATCGTGATGCGGATAAAGGTTTTACTCAAGGAGTGGTCGCTTGCTATAAAGCCTTAGCCCAATCTAACATTTGTGTCATTCCGAGGAGGTATAAGGAGGCGCTACACACACTAAGCCAGGACGATAGCATAATAATCTCTCAAGCTGATAAAGGTGGGGGTGTGATTGTTATGAATAAGAATGATTACTTAGATAAGATGCTAGATCTACTGAACGATCACACCACTTACGAAAGAAAACCGGATGGAAACGCAGACAACGAAGCAGAGAAGTTTAAGATCGAGGCCAGGAATATCCTACGAAAATCTGTCAAAGGTAAGAAATTGTTAGGCCTGTTGGAAGAGGCCCCGAGACCCCCCTTGATGCACGGCCTCCCAAAAGTTCATAAAACAGGAATACCTATGAGACCCATAACTTCAGGGATCGGGAGTGCTCCGCACAAGTTGGCCAAGCGTCTAGCCAAACCACTCTCGGGAACCCTTGGATCTATAAGTGACGCTCATTTGAGGAATTCCTCTGACCTCATCCGCAGGCTGAACGATTTAGATTTCCATGGTAAGAAGTTAGCTAGTTATGATGTGAAGGCCTTATTCACAAATGTCGACGTGGAGGAGGCGTTAGTTGCCGCCAAGAGAGTCATAGACAGTCTTAGTAATGACGAATTACCAGTTCCCAGGAGTGATTATGTTAAACTTATATCCCTATGTGTAAAATTCGGTGTATTTACGTTCAATGGTAAGGAATATAAACAACACAGAGGTCTCGCCATGGGAAGTCCTCTTTCTGCGGTGCTAGCCTGTCTTTTTATGGAAACGTTGGAGGAAGACGAATATAGAAGGATCATGGGTAGAGGCACCACGTGGCTAAGGTATGTGGACGACGTTATTGTGATAGTGCCGGAGAATATCGACATTGGACATAAGCTAGGTAGACTCAATAGAGTCCATAAAGATATTCAATTCACTGTGGAGATGGAAGACGACCATAAGTTACCATTCCTTGACACGTTGGTGCACAGGAGGGATGAAGGAGTAAGATTCTCAGTGTACCGAAAACCCACCAACAGAGATGACTTTGTGCACTACTTCTCAGGACACAGCGAGCGAGTGAAGACCGGCGTGCTCATAGGCTTCTTCCTCAGAGCTTTTAGGATTTGCAGTGAGGAATTTTTAGAAGATGAATTAGCCTACATAACTGATGCCTTTAAGAAATTAAAATATCCAGGGGGAATGATTAAAAAGCTGAAAGGAGTGGCTAGGAACATTTTCATGAGACCAAATGTCCAGTCGTCCGAGGATAATAAGGTACGGTATATTTCGGTTCCTAACTCTAGAAAAACTGAAGGCATAGACAGATTTCTTGGGAAGAGTGGGATAAAAATAGCAAGGACGTCCAATTCCAAAATTGGAAAAATGGTCAAGACCAAGAATATAAAAGGACTGTCCCAAAACGCCCTCAGTACCATCTATCGCATTCCTTGCGGTAGTTGTTCATCTTCATATTACGGTGAGTCAGGTCGAGGCGTCGAGAAACGCGTAGCTGAGCACAAAAGAGACTTGAGGTCACACAGGACTTCTAACTCACTCGTCCAACATGCTGATCGGTTTGGACATTTGCCCCACTGGGATGGAGTCGAGGTTCTACACACGGGATTAAGGAGGAAGACTGTTGAAGCTGCCTACATTAATTATTATGAAAACATCAATGACAGGGAAGGTTTTGTTTGTTTGTCAGAGGCAACAAGTAGATTAATTATAAATACAATTGGGAAACGTATGCTTGATACGGGAAAGGGAATCCCCAGACAGCCGGCGGGGTGACCTGTCCTTGTTCCCATCCTCGGATGTATATATATGTGGTCCAACTGTTTGTAGACAGCTTACTGAAGAAGACCGAGTCGGTCGAAACGTATAAGCAATAAAAGTTCCAGCCCATCTTCGCTTATTCTTCCTCCACCCAGTCTCTCATCTGTCTAAACCATTCATCATATATATATATATATATATATCACTGTCCAGTAATGTCGTTACACATTAGTAATTGAACTAATATAGATGCCACATGAGATGTCTTGTCCATGTTCCCTAACTTTACCTCTCTCATCTGTATATAAGATATGTATGTTCTCTTGTCTATGTATTCCGCTTGAAGAGGATCACAGCAAGTGATCGAAATATACGGAAATTCGTTATTTCCTTCTTTTCTTAAATCCAAATAATAGTGGGTTTTTAGTGCATATATATATATATATATGTATATACATACATACATATATATATATATATATATATATGTATATATATATATATATATATATATATATACTGTAGATAGATCTATGTACCAAAATGTATCGGTAGAAGATGCAGAGGTGATGATTTTAGATGTTTACGAGCCTTTAAATATTTGAAGAACAGTAAGGCATCAGAAGAAGATAACATAGAGATAAGCATAGAAAGAAGAGATCCTAGAACCATGGAATGTTGGCATAATCACTTCAGGACATAAGAGTGGCGATAGGAATGACAGCTCCAAATGCAGCGGCATATCCTTACTACAGATCTGCTATAAAGTATTCACCCGCGTCGAATGTAATATATTATTGCCGAGTCCGGGAATAAATACAACCGTGAGATGGTACACGGAAATACAATATTACGACGAATCACCTGACCGATTTTAGACAGAAAAAAGAATAGGTGGAGAAGAAGGCACAATTTTTTAATTAAGAGAATTCATCAAACAAGAAAAGATCATTGGTGCCGTGAATAAAATAAAATTACACTAGACAGAACACGTCGCTCGAATGGAGGAAGATAAAGCTCCGAAGAGGATCCTTCTTGGAGAAGCGAATGGGCGAGGACCGTGAAGACGACCAAAGAAAAGATGGATTGACGGAGTTGAGGAAATCTGTCGAGGAGGATTGGTTCGCAGATGCACAAGCTTGGAGGGTCAAGAAGTGACCCAAGATGAGGAGAGCAAACACACACACACACACACACACACACACACACACACACACACACACACACACACACACACACACACACACAAAAACACACACACACACACACACACACACACACATACACACACACACACACACACACACACACACACACACACGAGCGCGCGCGCACACACACACACACACACACACACACACGCACACACGCACACACATACGAGCGCGCGCACACACACACACACACACACACACACACACACACACACACACACACACACACACACCTCACACATAGACACACACACACACACTCTCGCTCACACACACACACACACACACACACACACACACACACACACACACACACACACATATATATATATATATACAAACATACATACATACATACATGCATTTTGAAACAAATCTCTCGTTCCTGTGAAGTAATTAAAATAATCGAATCTGGTCGCCGCGAAGCTTCGGAGAGAGAAGAGAGAGAGAGAGAGAATACATGATAAGTCACGGCCGAGGTGGAGAAGACATCCCGGAGATGACAAATGAAATGATATACGCAATACAAAGCCCACAGTCCTCGTGATGAGAGGAGAGTTTATACAGTACGTGACCACGGTGAGGCAAAGGTGGAGCCGGGATCCTGCTGTTCTTGAAGAGAAGGTCAGAAGTTTCCCTGAAACGGTAACAGATGACAAGATCAAGGCGCTGGGCGATGTTGGTGGGTTTTATGTCCCAGGCACCGGAGTGGAACGTAGCGATAAGAGTCAGTTTCAGGTAAAGCGAGGAGACACCGGCCGCGCTGTGATCTGCTTCAGCGTAACGGCCACACAAGTCCATTAATGTACATTCAGCTGTCAAGGCCTGGCCTTATAGACATGTGTATTCTTGATTGTTGGGTCTTCGACCTGTAAATCCGGACCTAGACCCTCTGAGAAGTTAGAATCTTGGGAGAAAAAATAGACCTTGACATCTTCTACACGATAAGCTAATTTATGGATTTGGTTCCGGTGGAGTGAAGGTAATATCATGCAGATGAGTGTGTACTTTCTCACCTATTAGATGGTCTGGTCGATCAGAAACTCTTTTAGGGCTGGAGTCTATAACCTTATTGGAAAAATTAATTAGGTTTAAGAGAGAAATGCGAAGTAGCAAGAACTGTTTTACGAACAGAATGGTTAACGAATGGAATAGACTTAGTAACGTTGTACGCATAACAGAACACCTAGACTCCACCTTTCCATCTCACTACCACAAAGTGGTATGTGAGAAATCCCTTCCTCTTCTTTTTCTTCTTCTTCTTCTTCCTCTTCGTCTTCTTCTCCTCCCTCTTCGTCTTCTTCTTCATCTTCTTCCTCTTCTCATCTTCTTTTTCTTCTTCTTCTTGTTCCCTTCTTCTTCTTCTTCTTCTTCTTCTTCTTCCTCTTCTTCTCTTTTTTTCCATCTTCGTCTTCTTCCTCTTCTCTTCTTCCTCTTCTTCATCTCCCTCTTCGTTTTCTTCTTCTTCTTCTTCTTCTTCTTCTTCTTCTCCCTCTTCTTCTTCTTCTTCGTCTTCTCCCTCTCCCTTTTCTCTCTCTTCGTCTTCTTCCTCGTCTTCTTCTTCTTCCTCTTCTCTTCTTCCTCTTATTTATTTTATTTTTTTACTTTTTTTTAAAGGCCGATGTCTGGGTCTCCTCCCAGCCTGGCCAGGGCTGTCGGGAACCAAAGGAAGAACCCTTCAGCGGGTCCTGGGAACCGAACTCACGACCACCTGTTCAGGAGTTCGACACGGTATCCACTGATCTACCCCTACGGATCACACTTAAAGAAGAAATCTGAATTAAATTACAAAGAATATTTCTCAATTTGTACTGTTTTCTAGAAAGGTGTCATCAAGACAAATTTTAAGCTTCAAGAATCTTTTTTAATATATTCCTAGTTTTACAATCTTGGGCTCTATTTTTTAATCTAGGCCTTGGTCGTAAGGTTATGAATTAATTTGAATAGAATACGAAACTTAATAAAACATCGAAAGTTAGTTGTATCAATCCTATGAACAAACAACTAATTGTAAAGATAGACAGCTGTATAATTTATATTCAGTCTTTCTGTTTGTTTCCACAGCATTAAAGGCAGTGGATTTATCAGAAAAAGAGAACGAATAAAGAAGAAACGTTAATACCATCCTTTGATCTTGACGAATCTATGTGGGGCAGCCGAAGATCTTTGAAAACCCCGTCCAAAGTCTCTCCGTTTATTTCCAAGGCCTAAGAGACAGTGGTTTTATAAGAAAGAAAGAAAAAAACATCAATACCATCCTTTGATCTTGACGAATCTATGTGAGAAAGGCGAAGATCTTTGAAAACACCTTCCAAAGTCTCTCCGTTTATTTCCAAGGCCTAAGAGACCGTGATTTTATTAAAAAAAAAGAGAGAGAGAGAGAGAGAAACATTAATACCATCCTTTGATCTTGACGAATCTATATGGGACGGCCGAAGATCTTTGAAAAACGCCGTCCAATAGCTTCATTTTTCCCCCAACCAAGTAGGCCCGTCTTGGTCCCGAGATACTATCTCCGATCGACACAAGTCATCCATGGCTGTAAACGTCGACAAGAATGGATAAACCTTTCGGATTTCGGACATTCCGCCCAAGAACAACGTCGTCTCGTCTGGCATGGACTCTTCGGGGGACGATACCATCTTTTATGAGGTCTTCCGCAGCCGGAAACGACTGGAATTCCCGGCTTTTCTTGTTTTTGCGTCTTCACTCGAAGGTCAATAAATACCAAAGAGTCGAGGAGCAGAAACCAGGAGATATATTAGTTTCTTTGCCACGGTGACCCATTTCGCGGCTGCAAGAAGATGATATCATTTCGATGCGCGGATCTCGAGAATATTCATGAATTTATTTCTACAGGAAAGACAGGAAGACGAGAAAAGGAAGAGGGAGAAGAAGAAGAAGAAAAAGGAGAAGAATAAGAAGAAGAGGGAGAAGAAGGAAAAGGAGAAGAAGAAGAAATTTGAGGAGAAGAAAAAGAGGAAAAGAAGAAGAAGGATATGGAAATGAAAAGGCAATAATGATCAAGAAGAAGGAGACGAAAAAGAAGAAATAGACGAAGAGGAAAAGATAATGATAATCAAAAAGAAGAAGAGGAAGGCCAGGCAAAGTTGTAAACCTGAATTTAGGTCCACTATACTTCCTAGTTAACAAGAATTTTTTTAGCGAGAGTTGCCTCTAGCCAGACACTATTGTAGTCTTTTATCATAATCACTAATCATCAGTCATACAAAAAAATCTATCTTTTTATGAAAGTTACCTTATGAAACGCATTTACGAAGAAAAGGTGTATGTCTGTTACCTAATCTGCCCAGTGACCTCGAATCCAACGTGAGATAGCCATGGGTTCATACACACGCTTTCTACCTTACGCAAAATCCTGAATACATGAAGGACGAGTATGCACCACACCCAAGTATACTCGACTCGACCTCACACGGAAAAAACTTTTAAGAAAGCATCTGTCCGCGCACTCCAAAGATATCTTGTATCGGCCGCAGGGGGTGCGTGGGTGGGTGGGGGTGCGGAGTCATTTTGTCGGGTGCCCCGTGCTGTGTTTGAATACGCGTAAAGGATTGTGTCCTACATAGCACCTCATAAGTGTCTATGTTATGCAAGACAGACCAAGCGTTCCAATACGAGAGGCTATCTTGCACCTGCCTTACCTGTATGAAAATCTTTGTGAATATTCTGGTCGCTTGATGAGTTTGGGTGAATTACTATTAGGATTTCAGTATCGCTGCGCTGCGAGTTGTTACTCCAACTCTCGTGGGCAGGGAGTTGTGTGTGTGTGTGTGAGGTCACAGCATTACCCATAGATTGGTCATACGTAAGCTTTGAGCTCTCATCCGGGAGGGAAATAGCTGTCGATCACGAGTCCAACACATGATCCAAGACCATGGCGAATTACTCACAATTCTATATTATTATCCCTCCACTTGTTATTCCTCTCCCTCCTCACCTCCTCCTCCTCGTCTCTTCTTTGTCCTCCTCCTCTTCTTTCTCTTACCATCCAGCGTCATCTCTTGCACTACACTCCATCTACCTCTGTCACCAACGCGCACGAGGGCCGGAGGAATTGCGGTTCGAAAACTGAAGTTATCGTTAGTTAACGGCACAGACGATGACTGATTTTGCTCTCAGACTCAGACTCTTCTTCACTCTCAGTCTTACCCAGGAGCGTCGTCAGGAGTTTTTTTTCCTTTCAAACTGATGTAATGCCTGACGTTTATTTTATGTTATTTGTTTATTTGTTTGTTATTGTTTGTCTGTCTGTTTGTTATCATTTACTTGATTTTTGTTTGTTGTTTGTTAACTGTCAATTTATTATTACTTACTATTTACTATTTACCTGTTTGTTTATTATTCAACTTTACCTATTTGTTTATTTATTTTATTGATTACTATTTATATTATTATAATTCTTATTTATTTATTTATTTATCTATTTATCATTATTATATTTTTTCTCGCATCCGACCTAGTTTACAAAGGATTACAAAGGCAAAGCATGCCGACAGGAGACCTTTTGATCCATATCTAGGTCGGATGCAAAAAAAAAAAAAAAAAAAAAAAAAAAAAAATTAAAAAAAAAAAAAAAAAAAAAAAAATCATATTAATAATAAATTAAAACTATAACAATGTAAATAACAATTAAAATACATAAATAAATGCATTGGTATAGTTGAATAACAAACAGGTAGTTATGGACCAAAAGGTCTCCTGTCGGGATGCTCCTTCTTTGTAATCCTTTGTAGTCCTTTGAATCCTCCATTTTGAAATCTTGCTTCCTTCTTTTTAGGTAGGAGAAATGGTATATATATATATACATACATATATATATATATATATATATATATACATATATATATATGTATATATATATATATACATATGTATATATATACATCCGTATACACTATGTATATATGTATGTGTGTGTGTAATGCGTCTGAATGTGTTCTTTTTAACTGAAGTGTTAGTGATAGTAGTCTGACAACTGAGACATAACTATTAATGGTGGCGGGAGAGATAACAGGAGAGGGAATGCAGGCTGGTAGTGGTTGAGTGGGAACAGATAGTGGTGGCAGCGGTGGTACTTGCAGAGATAGCAGGTGATGGAAATGCATTGACAAGAATAGCTGTGATGGAAGGGAGCCAAAACGAGGAGGGATTTGAATTTCAACCCTTCCCCTCTCCTCCCTTCCCCTCTCTTCCTCTCTCTTCCTCTTCCTACCCCTCCCCCCCCTCCACTGCCCGGGTTACACGTTCACCTTTCGTGATGATTCACTGTAACGCGGCGAATTCCACCTATCATTGGGCTAGGACGGTGCCCCTTACAGAATACTTTATATGCTTAATTTAATAAAACATGCCCTTTGGTCCAACTCGCTGGTTGTAGGGCTCGAACCGCATTCACCTCGACCTCCTTAGCAAATAACGACGCTCTAACTCGTTCGGCTAGTGAGCACCCTCATAGTTTGCGCATGCGTATACGTGTGTGCGCTAGGAAGGTGGAGATGCAGTGTATGGTTGTGTCACGAATTTCGTTAATCTAAAATTACACTTTTCACTCAGTGATTGCGATACTACCAATATCGCGTACTTTATCATCGTCGTCGTCTTTATCATCATCATCATCATCATCATCATCATCATCAGTGTCGTCGTCATCATCAAGATAACCATCATCATCATCTTCATCGTCGTCGTCGTCGTTATCGTCATCACCATATCATCATCATCATCATCATCACCATCGGTGTTGTCATCGTCGTCATCGTCATTACCACCGTCAACACCCTATTACCATCATCGTTACAATTGCCATTGGAGTTGCCGATACAATTGTGATTACAATTACAATTATAGTCATTATTACTATTACAGTACCCATCCAGGTACCACGTTACCATCACTTTCTCGACCAGATCAAGGGCAAGTGAGAGCCCATTGTAAAGCATTGGTATCCAATAAAAAGTCTTGATCTTTTTCAACGACGTGTTTGTAAATCTGGTACTTAGAATAAAAAGGAGTAAATACTCGGCATAATAAAACTGGGGAAGGGATAGGATAACAAAGAACAGAAAGATATTATGTGGAATAAAAAAGTATATTTCAAAAGAAGAAATATCTTTGTAATACACGAGATAGAGCAAGGAGACAAAGGTGGGGGAAATAGATTAGAAATAAGCGCCTGTGCTACTAAAGAATACGAGAAGAGGAATAGTTAAGGATTGGGGGAAGGTTATCGAAAGACCCCATGTTCCTGTTTCTACAAATACTTCATTTGCAAAAAGAAAGTAAAAAAAAAAAAAAGAGAAAGTCGACTTTAGTGTTCGAACGTCCCTTTGGGAAAGGTGATTATTAATCATAATCATACATTCCACCTTTGCAAGGGATAAGCTGGCGTGTAGTCTCTCCTTGTACCTTTGCTAGGGAGAACTTAGACTCTAGCCTCGCACGGTCGCTCGCAGCGCATCGAGTGTAGCCTCGCAATGTTCTTTTGCAAGAGAGAGTCGGCCGTAGGCTCATAATGCCCCTTTGCAAGACGAAACGTTGTCTATAAGGAAGAGAGCGTTAACTATACCTTCAAGTCTTCCTTATCGGAAGAAAAACCACCCCGCTCAGGCTCTCTTCAATCCCCGTTTTGCATATTCTTTAGAAATCTCACAGAATACGCCTACCTTGAAGAACCAATTAACCTGTTATTTCTCCTCCTATTTCGTATCCACGGACGCTATGCCTCGCATAGTTCCTCTCCTACGACCCAAGCCTTTAAAAGGACTCAAGACTACCGAGTCCTCCTGGGGTTTACCAACACCAACCATATAATCATTCTGTCACTAACCATCAGCAAACCCCGTCGGGAAGCCTTGTATCTACGGACCAGCGAGACAGAAGAGCAGCGAGCCAACATATCAGATCTATTAAGCGGTGGTGTTGACACGAGAGTATAGAGATATTGACCCTTGTCTTAAAATAGTATGTGATCATCCAGCGAGTTGGAGACGGCAAACGCTACACTGACACGTGGGGAGACCGTGCCTCTTGCTTAAGACGTCAGTTGATGCCAACTCACATTTGTATTTGTTTTCGTGGAACATCTGCATACAGACATACATACATACATACATACATACATACAAACATACATACATACATATATACATACGTACATACATACATATATACATACGTACATACATACATATAAACTTACATTCATATACAGTATAAAACATACCTAGAAACATAAATACATATATACATACACATATACATATATATATATGTATATATATATATATATATATATATATATATATATATATATATATATGTGCACTGAAGATGTGATATACGAAAGCACCCTGCTTCGTTAGTTTCTTTTTCCAAGTGGTGTACTTTCCATAAGTGAACACACGTACCCGTGTTCTTATTGGCATATATATATATATATATATATATATATATATATATATATATATATATATATATATATATATATATATATATATATATATATATGCAAGTACACACATAAGTATCAACGTACCTACTTAAGCGCAAACCCACATTTTAATCGTGCAGATGAGAGAGCAGTCAAGTGACGTAGTAGGCCACTCACAGAGAAACCCATCTATCTGTCTTACCTATTCTTGGCACCCTTGCTATATATGAGATTTTAACTGGTACATCCGTCAGTGTTCTGTTTATTTTTTTTTTGTCCAAGTCTCAATGTCACTTGAGTGTGTATGTATATGTATATATATATATATATATATATATATATATATATATACATAAGCATATATATATGTGTGTGTGTGTGTGTGTGTGTGTGTGTGTGTATTTAGACGAAAGCGCTCGATCCACAGTTTATTATTTTCCATTGCTGTGTTTCGCATACATATGAATATATATATATATATATGTATATATATATATATATATATATATATATATGTGTGTGTGTGTGTGTGTGTGTGTGTGTGTGTGTGTGTGTGTATTCAGACGAAAGCGCTCGATCCACAGTTTATTATTTTTCTTTGCTGTGTTTCGCATACATACATATGAATATATATGTATATATATATATATATATATATATATTCTCATACATTTATGTATGTTATGATAAGTGTGTTATTGGAGGGCTTTCATTTCTCTTTGAGAACCTCTTTTCTTTTCAAAAGAAATTGACTTAAGATCTCTCCATGATTTGTTACGACCAAACTATTATGGCAGAAAGTAAAGTTTCATTCAGAACGCATTTTGATCAACTCTGGGAATTTTTTTTAAACAAAAAAAAAATATAGTCAACCCACATCTTGGCTGTAAACATTGATGCTATTTTGCAACACTGCGATAAAAAAAAAATATATTTAAAGGGTAGGGATGGTAACCTACGTCCTCCAACACTACGTAGCTACGCTTTTCATGATAGAGGCTGATAAACTATACAGATTATACGGTATGGGGCATGATGATATACTCTACTGGATAATTAAGGATATATAGTTTGATGAAGCCATTTATCTAACATGAAGTAGAGCGAGCAAGCTGGAGCTATTTGATCTTAAGAGTCTCAATTTTTCAGAACCAAATCGTGTTATTTTTATGAAGATTTTTTTTTCTTTTTTTTCTTTTTTTTTAATGACGACCCAAATTTTGAAAAGACTTATGGAGGACTACGAAAATAGTCGACATGGTCGCCTTGTTTATTCCCAAGATGATATACAATCTTAGGTTTTAAAACCGCCGGAACAGACAGAATGTCTGGGTAGAAAGGGCGATTTTGTATATGGTGATGAAGGTACGTTTCACTCTGTGTGATTATATTAGCCTACCATCACAGCCAATGGCGGGTGACGCGTATCCTACTACCTGGCATCCTATTTGGATAAGCGCGTTGGTTGTAGGTTCGGTTAGAAGGATCAGCCTCGTAGTAGTTTGCAGCTCGAAGCAAAACATCCCCATTGTAAAACAAATATTTAGTGCTATAGACAATTGTTTGACGATCATCGTTGAGCCATGACCGATCATCGTTGAGCCATGAACGATCATCGTTGAGCGATATTTCACCAAGGAAAACGTACCTTAACATAGAAGGACACGTTATAAGAATACAAAGGTCTTACAACGTTAACAGAGACAGACCATGTTTGCAAGAAACAGTTGTATTGATGACGAGGTCTGATACAAGATAAATGGATAAAAAGTGATAAACATATCAAGAGGAAAATTGATAAAGAGGCAAATTAATTCACTTATGGACAGTGTAGTATACTGTGTAGGCATTTATTGAAGCTAATGCTGAAACATTTTGCAATACTATGTACCATCCTTGCTGGAAACTTCTTCCAATGTAATAGACAGAATAACAATGTAGCGAGCGCAACTTTATGGATGGAGATGATAGATGGTAATAGACATGGAACTGCCTAGTGTAGGCCTTGTTCCACTCAATGACTACGTGAATAGCAAAGTTGATTCTATCTTCTGGCTTACATCTTGGCAGATTTGAAAACAGCAACAGACCCAAAAGTTGTCGCTAGCATTTTCTATCCACATAAAGATAATTTATGAAAGGGAAACTGTAATGTTATAACACATTTGTAAATATTCACTTTAAATCCACAATCTGAGAAATAATATCAGTACAGGAGATCCGTATATTTCGACTACTATCTGTAGTCCTCTTCAGCAGAATGAGGACTATACTAAAGCATATCCAAACAACAGCTAATCCTTCAAATTTGGTAGAGTTGCAAGAAGCTGAAAGTTGACGTGAATGAGATCAAAGTAGATGATGGAATAGAGAAGACCTTGAAACCTTTGCAGGAAGGCCTAGCTCGGCAAACGAAAGAGACGATTACCTTTGGATCTGTTTGTCATTCTGTTGTTACGGCTGACAATGAGGTTATGTTTTCGGTATTTCTTTTAAACAACTTTATTAATAAATTGTGGATATATTTATATTATTTTTCTATTATCATACGATTATCGACACGCACTGGCTGATTAAGGCAGTGGGAGGAGCTATGGAAACGACTGTGATAAGAATGGACAATGGAAGAGATACTGGAAAGAAATGAGGTACAACGAGGTTTGAAAACGATGAGAGCTGGTAAAGCACCTGGGTTGGATGGATTGAGAAGGAAGTCTTTGTTAGTGGAGCGAGGTTGAGCTTGTTTGAACCTTCAACTCCTTCATGAAGCTCTGGGTACAAAAACCTTACACCTGGAATAACAACTTTGATCTTGCATAGTGTTTCCTCTAACACGTTCTTATCAACTCCTTCATGAACCTCTGGGTACAAAAACCTTGCACCTGGAATAACAACTTTGATCTTGCTTAGTGTTTCCTCTGACGTGTTTTGCGTCAATTCATCAATTCCGTACAATTCATTATCACCGTCAGCACATCTCATGATGTCAGTCATGATGTTATCACCTCCTTTAACATCAGTTCTTGCACCGATCGCCTGGGACAGAAGCCACCTCACCTGATCACCACCAACCCAGACTCCCTTTGCTCGCGATAACTGTGACACAATTTGTTTTACGGTCAACCTATACCTCTGAAACCTTACTATTCATTTTCGGTAACACAGATAATGTGACAGTGGTGATAAAGACGTTGGTAGCCAGCTCGTTCACACAGTCCCTTCTTTATATGCTTCGTTGTCATCACGATAGATTTATTGGCACGATCGACCTGGTGCTATATATCACTTAACATTATCGAGACGCCCATGAGCGGGGCACCACGAGCGCAACCATAAAGGACACCGACCTCACCGTCGGTCGTCTGCATCGCTTTCACAACCAGTACCATCACTAATCGTCAACACCATCACCACTACCACCTACATCACCACAAACATCACCACCACCACCGCCGCCGTCACTGACGCCACCACTTCCACCAACACTGTCATCATCATCATCATAGTCGTCGTCACCGTCGTCGTCATTATCGACGTCATCATCATCATTATAATCATTATCTTCATCATCATCATCATCATCATCATCATCGTGTACGTCATTATTATCATCGTCGTCGTCGTCATCATCTTCATCATCAGCAGTAGCAACAGGACCATCATCATTATCATCATTATCACCATCATCATCACTCGTCGCCGTTGTCATTATCGTCGTCCTCGTCATCATCGTCATCATCATCATCATCATCATCATCGTCGTCGCCTTCGTCATCATCTTCATCATCATCATCATCATCATCAACAGCAGCAACAGCATCAGCATTATTATCAACAGCAACAGCACGATTATCATCATTATCATCATCATCATCATCATCATCATCGTCATCGTCATCATTACCGCCGTCGTCTCCGCGTCTGTGTCATCATTATCGTCGCCCTTGCCATCATAGTCATCATCATCACATCTTCGTTGTCATTGTCATCATCATTATCATCACCACCAACAACACCATCACCACTAAATCAATATTAGTAAGATCAAAACAGTTGAACAACACCGGTAGAGTTACATCACCATCCTTGCTATTTTCTTTGCACCCTTCCACCCTCTCCACCTACATTCCTCCGTCCATTCCCCTTCAACACCTGTTCCTTACCCTGCACAGCATCGTTACCATCCCTGTCCTAAGCAAACCTTGCAAACACCTGCCCCGCTTTATCATACCCGCTCTCAACCAGATCCAGCTCCAAGCCATGCATGAAAACCTGATTAAGACATTCGTCATTATTAACAGCTTGAAGCCCAGTCCTAAACAAAGGTCCCTCCATGCCCACTCTCCGACTTACGTCACTCCGAAAGGCTTCGTCGATTGCTACTGCAAACTTGTCTGATCTGTTCCACGGATTTTTCTCTGGCCGCCTTTTCTCAGGGTTTCCGTGATAAGAATAATTGTTGTCTCAAGAAGTGGATGTACGGAGATTATACGAAGATTAAGATGGTTTGAGGAGTTTGATCAAGAGGCGAATGACTCGTAGATAAGCTCCGTGTCTTATCAGTCTTATTCGCTGAGGGGGAAGAAGAAAGAAAACGGGGAACGGGGAAGTGAAGCATAGAGGAAGGAACTACTCGTAATGATGCATCTGGGAGTGATTGCAATGGATTACATTTACAAAACCACTTCTCATGACATCTTTTGACCAATGATATACTCAGACCCTGAAAACAAAGAACAAAGACATAGAACAAAGAAATACAAAAACAAACGAATATACACACACACTCGAGTAAAGTCAAACAAGTGAATCAGCTGGCAGACATGACAACATATTACTAAAGAAATTATACAGTTGAACACTGAAACTGTAATGTACTACTTGTCTGCAGTGATAGGTAAATTAGATGAATATTAGATAAAGTTGTGTTGTGAGGAATAGAAAAAAAAACTGTGAAAGAGGTTATCACACTGGGCTATTTTACCTCCGACATCCTACCTCCATCCTCATATGAATAACTAGAATATGACTTCGATTACAGAAATCTTAAAATTCTCTAAAAACTTCTCAATAGTGTGTATGACATTCGTGTAGATTTCCAATCTCTTAACTCAGCTTTCAGCTTTGCCATGTACGACGGAAAGATAATCTGATATTTGGAGATTTGCAAAATGAAATATTGTCAACGAAATCGTTTTTACTCAAACGAACTCTGAACTGTCGGCGCTGGTGAACCGTGGAAGCCCAGTGTGATCCCCTAAGGGTGACTATAGGGCAATGGCAAAGGGTTTGTTTCCTCTTTTATGGAAAACCTTGCTGGTAACAGAAACACACAAAAAAAAAAAAAAAACGAACATCCGAACATGGACTCGCATAATACCCACGAAACGGTTCAGAAACTGTCTCTGTTATTCACTTTTCTTCGAGTGGGTCGTGTCTATTTTCTAGGACACTTCCCTTTTTCATAGACATATTGAGTAAAGAACATAAGAATGAAAGAGACTGCAAGAGACCGTAAGGCCCATGCTAGGCAGTTCCATGTCAGAAACTGTCCCCGTTATTCGTTTTTCTTCGAGTGGGTCGCGTATATTTTTCAGGACACTTCCCTTTTCCATAGACATATTGAGTAAAGAACATAAGAATAAAAGAGACTGCAAGAGACCGTACGGCCTGCACTAGGCAGTTCCATGTCAGAAACTGTCCCCGTTATTCGTTTTTCTTCGAGTGGGTCCTGTCTATTTTTCAGGACACTTCCCTTTTCCATGGGCGTGTTGAATTAAGAACATAAGAATGAAATAGACTGCAAGAGACCGTAAGGCCCATACTAGACAGTTCCATGTCAGAAACTGTCCCCGTTATTTGTTTTTCTTCGAGTGGGTTCCGTCTATTTTCTAGGACACTTCCCTTTTCCATGGGCGTGTTGAATTAAGAACATAAGAACGAAAGAGACTGTAGGGCCTGCACTTGGCAGTTCCATATTCATTACCACCTATCTCCCCAATCCATAAGGTCATCGAACCTTTTCTTAAAACAACCGATAGTTTCAGCGATCATTACATGGTTACTAAGTTTATTCCATTCCTTAACTACTCTATTGGTAATCCAGTTCTTGCCTACTTCTTAAGTCTCAATGTGTCCAATAAAGATCCTTTACTGCGAGTCCTGCCCTTGCAGTCTCCTTCATTCTTATGTTTTTATGTTCTTATGATCTGTTGTCTTAATATGATGACCTTGTGTGCATCATTCTTGTTAAAGGCCTTGGCCCATTTGAAAACCTCTATTAGAGTTGTGATGGTTAATTGCTTCGTCTGCTTGATCTCTTTCCCCAGAGCCCGAGGTCGCCTTTGAGTCTACGCATCTACTAACTCACTCACTATCTGATTTTCACGATGTTGCGTAGCGGTGCGCTGGGATCTACACGTGAGTTGCAATGCTAAGTTTGCCAAGCCTCACTCTCTCTCTCTCTCTTTTTTTTTTTTTTTTTTTTTTTTTTTTTTTTTTTTTTAGTTTAGTTATGTTTTTCGCTTTTTTCGCTGTTTTTATAAAAAAAAAAAAATTGTGTTCTCATTCTCTCACTTCTTGGTGACCTCGTTTATGTACACCTGTACACATGAATTATTTGTACACCGGTGACAGATGTACATATCTATATTATCTTTCGAGCGACAACAAAATCGAGCAAGTAATGTATTTACAACATATGGAGACGTTACTCAACAAAGGATACAATTATTAATCGTTGTTGTGTTTATAATTAGAGAAAGAAAATTAGTGCAGGAGCTGGGGTGTACCAAAGAAGGTTAAGACAGACCAAGGTAGACCTTGACCAAGGAAGACCTTGTGAAACCTTACAACGAAGGAAAAGGTCGCTAAAGACCTTTAGCACGCTGGTTCTCTTAGCCCAACTTCGTGTCGTGGTGGCCACGCCAACCCTGCGGGCCGACATGACGTCACGAATTGACCTTTCCGCCACGCCTCAGGGAGTACCCTGTGCTTCAGTTGTTGCATAAACAGCTTCCAGGTAGATGCCTCGATGATAGCGCATCATGCCGGGAAATGAATGGTCTGAAGAAGGAACCATCATTCGGTCCTTCCCTCAGGTTTTTTTTTTTTTTTTCTTTCTTATTTTCTTTCCCTCCGGTGGGCGGGAACCGAATTTCTCAACGGTGACACGTGCAACGAGTTTCATATTTCCTTGTCTGGGATGCTTTACATTTCGTTAACAGAGTCTTCCGCGCCAGAAATAGAGACATTAAGGCGCGGAGTGTTAAGACGAAAACAAAACTAGTTTTATGGCAATACTGATGAATGCTATGACGTCGTTGTTTTCAGACGATGATTGTGCATTAATTATTGATGACATCATTTACTACAATAAGATGTCGTCTCATTTCAAGTCTTCAGCTGTTATTAATAAACAATATAGAAAATAATTTATGTTTTTCTGGGATTTTAAGGCCGGGTAACACGTCATTACTGTCGTCATTTTTATATAATGCCATCTTCCCCAAATATGCCAACCTACTTCTGTATATATGTATATGTAATATGTACATATATATATATATATATATATATATATATATATATATATATATATATATATGTATATATGTATATAATTATATATATATATATATATATATATATATATATATATATATATATACACATATGTACCGATTCTCTCTTATCGTAGGGCATGATTTATTTATTTATTTATTTTTATTCTTGCGATAATTGAACAATTTTGTGTCCTTGTCTCTGATTATGTATCAGAAACTATTAGAGAGCTGTCCAGCATCCAAATGAATTGATGTATTCAATGGGTGGTTAATTGCCTTATATGTTTCTGTTCGAAAAAAAAATATCAAATATGTTTTCTATCTCAATATGCTGAGTAATATTTCTGGGAACACAATTGCACGATTGTAATTACTTCGGTCTCTCTCTCTCTCTCTCTCTCTCTCTCTCTCTCTCTCTCTCTCTCTCTCTCTCTCTCTCTTTTGGTAACTGCTATAAATTTTACTTGTTTAGGTATTAATTTTAGTGTCCGTTTGTTTAGTTTGTTTATGGTATTATTTCTCGGTGTCCGACCTCGTTATGGGCGGAAAAGTCTTATATCAGTTTGCTTTACCATTGTAACTTAAGTTGGTGACACACTAGACTAACATCTCAACATTGTGTCTAACATTCGTAATATAGGTTTAAATTCTCTTAATTCGTCATTCAGCTTCTCACTATATGACGCAAAAGTAATTTGACATTTGGAATTTTGAAAAAAAAAAAAAATCGCATCTGATATCGTTTTTATTCAAACGAAGTACCAAAAGCAAATAGCTGCTAGCTAGAAATGCTTCGTGTGCCGCCACATTTTGAATTCTATTACCCTGGAACACTGTTCAATGCAAAAGCATATAACTATGCTTTAAAGAAATAATACAAAAAAAGTGTAATAAATCGAGAGACTTCAATGCCAAATTCATACCTTGAGTCAATGTTCAGTGGTTCGATTTGCAATTTTCAAGTACAAAAGAGACGCCTTTGGAAAGGCAAGCTTGGCAAACAGACAAAAATTTAGTATATAACAGCTGAAAAAAATAACACGATAAACATTATATTCAAACTAGCCCAACAGTGATTAAGGCATTTGGAAAGAAGCATATAAGGAAAACTAACGAAGAAAGTACTTGATAAACAGACCATAATTTTGTATGAAAAAAAAAATCACGACATACTTCATGTTTAAACCAGCTCCACACAGATTAGGGGATTTTTTTTTTTTTTTTTTTTTATACTTCATGTTTAAACCAGCTCCACACAGATTAGGGCATTTGGGGGGAAATTAATATGAAACAAATAACGAAGAAAATGTAGGAAATAGAAGTGAGAGGAGTAAGCTTGAGAGGGAAGCCTACAATGAGAAGTGAGACAAGAATCGGTACACGTGGTCTGTCAACGGAACACGGAAGGGAGGCACAGGAGGTAGAAATACATGAAAAGAGGCATTATGAATGGATAAAAGGATGATACATCCACAAAGGATGACTCAGCACCTCCACCTCAAAAAGAGAAGAAGAAAGAAGAAGAAAACATTCACGGATCGTGAGACAGCGTTGCATAAATCAGTTATGCGCATTTAAATTACGAGCCCTTGAATAAAGGTTAACCAAACGAGAAGACAAAGCCACCGCGGTGGAGAACGTCCTTAACCCAGCGCTTAACCTTAGCTGTCCATTCCCAGTGGGCGTGTCCGTTGTGTTATGAAAGAATCCTCCCCCGCTGAGGAGTGTATTGCTTATGTAAGCCTTGGGCTTATGCATTACTGTTAACTGTTTCCAAGAATCCGAGCCGTTGTGTTATGAAAGAATCCTCCCCCGCTGAGGAGTGTATTGCTTATATAAGCCTTGGGCTTATGCATTACTGTTTACTGTTTCCAAGAATCCGAGCCGTTGTGTTATGAAAGAATCCTCCCCCGCTGAGGAGTGTATTGCTTATATAAGCCTTGGGCTTATGCATTACTGTTTACTGTTTCCAAGAATCCGAGCCGTTGTGTTATGAAAGAATCCTCCCCCGCTGAGGAGTGTATTGCTTATGTAAGCCTTGGGCTTATGCATTACTGTTTACTGTTTCCAAGAATCCGAGCCGTTGTGTTATGAAAGAATCCTCCCCCGCTGAGGAGTGTATTGCTTATGTAAGCCTTGGGCTTATGCATTACTGTTTACTGTTTCCAAGAATCCGAGCCACATGTTACACAATATGCGGACATGGCCAGTCACTATGTGGACATTGTAGATTACCATTTCTAATCTTTTTAGTAATGAATGGTATCCAATAGGAAGCATTTGGGTTCACCATTCCAATACATAGATAACAGAAAACGTATGTACTTCTCCATTAAATATCCATTAAACAACAGCTACAATTTATTACCAACAGGAAAAATATTGTAATGTGTTATATCTAGAACATCAAGATACCATCTAGTACCAAATCAGTCAATGACAAAGATGCACTTCAAGAATGACAACAACTAGATTTAGTGTTTACGTATATGTATGCACGAATCTGTATGAATATCTTATATGGAAATTGTACATGGAAAGTCCTATGTCTTCATTATTATTAAAGTAATTGTTACTATTATAGTTGTTATTCTCTTAGGTAGTGAGCACGAAAGACCTTAGCATGTGAATTACTTTAAAATGCTCGCTGACCGAGCGGATTCGAGCGTCGTTACCTGCGGCGGAGGTCGAGGGGATGGCAGATCGAAATTTGCCACAAGCGAGTTGGACCAAGGGTATGTTTCACAAAATTTCACGCTACAAAGTTCTCTGGAAGGGCACCGTCCTAGCCTCCTGATAGGGGAGAACGCGACATTAGAACTGGGGGAAGTTTGTGATTACTGAACTTTTTTGAAAATTAATCTGACCCAAAATTTCTTAAAGAGAAGGCCTCTGTTGCTCACAATTGTGGATGTAAATAGTGCCTTACGGAAGGTTCGAGTCCACGCGTTCATTTTAATGGAGGTTCTGATTATTCCGAGTGGTAGTGAGGAACGTACATTACCTATGGAGGCATTCTAAATCTTATACCACGTCAGTCTGCTCATCGTATGGATGTATACATATATATGTACATATATATACACATGCACATATACATATAGATATATATACACATATATATGTACATATACATACACATACACATGTACATATGAATATACATACACATGTACATATACATACACATACACATGTACATATAAGTACACATACATATACATGTACATATACCTATACTCGTACGTACACACACATACATACACATGCACATATACATATACATATACTCGTACATACACATATACATGCACATGTACGCTTATTCATTCAGTAACTTATAGTAAGGTGCCATTCGCCAGAGCGCGCGTATGGAAGACTGTAACTACGAAATTGCCAAGCCGTCCGGGCGACTTTATTCAGTGGACTGGAGAAACTCTCGAGACAAATGGACGGCCGGTCGAGGTACCGCAGGACCTGAGCATCTCTTTCTCTCTCTTTCTCTCTTTCTCTGTCTGTCTGTCTCTTTATCTGTCTCTTTCTCTTTCTCCCTCACCCCCTCTCTCTTTCTCTCTCTCTCTCTCTCTCTCTCTCTCTGTCCCTCATTTTCTCTCTCTGTCTGTCTCTCTTTATCTGTCTCTCTCTCTCTCTCTCTCTCTCTCTCTCTCTCTCTCCTTGACCCTTTCACCCGGATGACGCACGCCAAGAGAAATAAAATTATCTGGCACTGGCGTTAGAGAGAGAGAGAGAGAGAGAGAGAGAGAGAGAGAGAGAGAGAGAGAGAGAGGGGGGGTGGGGAGTAGAGAGAGAGAGGTGGTTATAGAGAGTGGGGTAGAGAGAGAGAGTGGTTATAGAGAGAGGGAGAGATAGAGAAAGAGAGGGGGTAGAGAGAGAGAGAGTGGTGGTTAGAGAGAGAGAGAGAGAGAGAGAGAGAGAGAGAGAGAGAGAGAGAGGATAGAGAGAGAGAAGTGGTTAGAGAGAGAGAGAGAGAAGGGGGGGGGCGAGTAGAGAGAGAGAGAACATGTTTGTGTTAAACTGGACCGTGCCATGTATCTTGATGGAAATTGACAAGTTGACAAATGGGAGGTTATCGAAGCAGCGAGGCAACTCAAAATTGAGCGTCCACAGGTGGAAGGGCAATGGTTGAGAGTGGATTACAATTAGAGGAGATATATAGCACGGTGGAGTGTGTGGAGGGTGGATTGTGGAGGTAAGTGGATGAAGAGATGGGGGGAGTTGAGCTTAAGGAAATTTGATATATACTGTAGGAAGAGGGCGTGGCTTGATTAGTGAACACAGGGTCGGTTGGTGAGGAAGAAAGGGGGGGGGGAAGAGGAAGAAGGAAGAGGAGGAAGGGAACGAAGAGATGGGGGAGGAGGAGTAGGAGGAGAAGATAGAGGAGGAGATGGAGGAGGAACAAAAGGAAGAGAAGGCGAGGATCGGTTGGTGAGGAGGAAGAAAAGGAGAGGAAAGAAGAAGAAGGAGGAGGAAGGGGAGGAAGAGGTTGAGGAGGAAGAGGAGATAGAGGAGGAGTGGGAGGAGATAGAGGAGGAGGAGGAAGAGATAGAGGAGGAACAAGAGGGAGAGAAAGCGAGGATCGGCTGGTGAGAAGGAAGAAAGTGAGAGGAAAGAGGAAGAAGGAAGAGAACGAAGAGGTGGAGGAGGAGGAGGAAGAGGGAGAGAAGGCGAGGAAAGGAGGAAGAAGGTGAGAAGTCTACGCCAGGAGGAGCCGAACCCGCCACCTTTGCCCTATGTGCTTGGACTGCAGAGGGAGGTCACTGCTGGGAATCGGAGAGGAGTGCGGGATTCGAGCCTACAACCAGCACGCTTCCGATTACGCCACCTGAGAAGGAGGAAGGGGAAGGAGGAAGAAGGTATTGATATGAGGAAAAGGAGGATTTGGACGAAGAGAAGAAGGAGGAGGAGGAGAAGGAGGAGGAGGAGGAGGAGGAGGAGGAAAAGGAAGAGGAGAAGGAGGAGGAGGAGAAGGAAGAGGAGGAAGATGGGGAACAGTCTGAGGCTAAGGAAGGACGAAATGGTAAGATTACCATCAAGGGGTGTGGTGAGAATGAGAGAGAAGAAATGGGATTGCATAACACCTGAACACGGTATGAGAAGGGGTGGGGTGGGAGGGTGGGGGGAAGGGGGTAGGGTGGGGAAGGGAGGGGGTAGGGTGGGGGAGGATAGGAATGTGAGAAAGTTTTAGGTAAGGGTGAAAATAATATGCAAAAGTGGGGTGCTTGTGGACTTGAAGGTAGAATAGATGTTGTAGAGAGAATGGGAAAACAGGAGGTTTTAAAGATGACCCATAACGATCAATAATATTGCGCAATATTCCGTATTGTACAATATTATTGACGGTGTTGGGGTGGTATTGAAGATTGGCACAGTTTACTGAAGGCATCAGATGTAAAGGACAAACATGTGTGATTCTTCAATATCATCCCTAGAGCGTCAATAATATTGCACAATACGGAATATTGCGCAATAATATTGATCAATTAGGGCCCGTTTAAGGGTTAGAAATTTACACTAGACTAGGTAGTCGGTGTAGAGGATAAGAATGAAGGGGATTGGAGTTGGGGGTTTAGTAACGGGTGTCATCTTTTATTTTATTCTGTTTTAACCTAAGCTCAAACTGAGCCAAAGGCAGACTTCCTGTTTCTGAACTGAAGCACAGTTTAAACTTCTCCCTCACTTGAAACGCTGAGGTAAGACAATCTAGAAGCATTTCAAATGAGAAAGAAGTTCAAACTCTAATTAAACAACAAGAGGTCTGCGTTACCTGCGCTGCGTGGCCTTTGTCGCTTCGGTTAGCATCTCGTTCAGTTCCGTGGCACCCCTTCCACGGAGACCGGGTTGTAGTCTTCCTTGATTAAGATCGCTGATGAGAGAATGGTGCAGACAGAAATAGAGATGGAAAGATAAGAGCCGGAAGAACAAAGTAGATTGAGAACAAAGTAGATTGTTAAGGTCATTGGGTTTAATGCGATGGAGAGATAAGAGAAATGTTGGACTGTGTAGATAGATAGGTAGACCGCTCGCTAGCTAGCTATCTAGATATATAGTAAACATTTAATAGAAGTCGATAGACAGAGGGAATAGCAGACACATATATAAACTTTTTTTTTTTTTTTTTAAATCTTGCAAAATCTATATCAATCCTTAGGTAATCTTGCAAAATCTATATCAATCCTTAGGTTCTTCCATAGACGTACACAGAAAGAAAGATTGAATTGTTGTATGTGTGCATTCCGTTTTTGGGCCACCCATTGGTAAGAGAAAGGTTGAAAACACTTTAAGGTTGTAAGGTGTTCTATGGGAATTGAAGAGGGAAGACAGTCGAAAGAGTTTTAGATCCTTTGGGTGGTGCCTGCAACTAAAGGTAAAGAATTTTTTTTATTTTCATCATTGTTCTCTCTCTTTCTCTCTCTCTCTCTCTCTCTCTCTCTCTCTCTCTCTCTCTCTCTCTCTCTCTCTCTCTCTCTCTTCTCTCATATTTCATGATTTTGTGAACAGTCCTCAAACACTTTTGTGTGTGTGTGTGTGCGCGTGTGTGTGTATTCCTCTAGTTGTATCTTACGGGAAGGGGAGCTATGCTCGTGGTGTCCCGTCTTTGTATCTCGGACTTTCTAGTTTGCTCTTAAATTCGTGTAGAGTTTTTGCACATACTATTGTTTTGTCCCGTTTGTTCTAGATATCCACCACTCTGTGTGTGTGTGTGTGTGTGTGTGTGTGTGTGTGTGTGTGTGTGTGTGTGTGTCCATCCAACTCGCAAGATATTCGCATACAGGTTCTTCTCGTTGGTTCATATATGGAAAGACAGACAACCAGAGTGATGAGAAAATGAATAGCACACGTACACACTCACACACACACACACACACACACACACACACACACACACACACACACACACACACACACACACACACACACACACACACACACACACACACACACACACACACACACACACACACACACACGTTCTAATTCTTGAGAGGTACAGAGAATTTGCCTAGTCAGGTAAATTTCCCTCCCAACCACTAGATTTACCAGGATCTCTTTATGTAGACACACGCACACACACAACACACACACACACACACACACACACACACACACACACACACACACACACACACACACACACACACACACATACACGCACAGATGGCTGAATAGACGAAAGCGCTCAGTCCATAGTTTATCATTTCCTTTCTGGTTTTCAGCATACTTAGTCACGAGTCTACATGATTTCTCCTGCACACACACACACACGCACACACACGCACACACACACACACACACACACACACACACACACACACACATATATATATATATATATATATATATATGTGTGTGTGTGTGTGTGTGTGTGTGTGTGTGTGTGTGTGTGTGTGTGTGTGTGTGTGTGTGAAATTAATAAAAAAAAACATCATGGTGGAGTAACATGAACAGCAAACACTTAGGATTAAATGCCTTGCCTGACCATGGAACATTGAGTCATCACTACCCATATTAGCCAAGAGGAACCTAAGACCTTAATCCTATGTTTCAGCCTCATCAAATCGACCTTATCAGTCCTTAACATTCCAGAGACGATGCACGGGACTGATAGTGTTAATCATCTTTGGAGAGTCTTTGACATATGAGGCGTCCAGAAACAGAGGGGCATCTCCGCCACTTTTTACTGGTTTTGATCTAAGCATAGATGTATGCAGAGGAAACTTATGCCTTTCACGATCCGTGTATAACTCGAAAGCAAATTCAGTGGCGAGGATGCCCCTCTGTTTCTCGACTCCTCATATAACCCCCATATGCACACACATACCCTAAGGATGAAGAGACGAAGACATACGAACAAACATCATCAGCAATAAGATAAAAGGACTGAGTTTAAAACCAGATTGGAATTGAATTTCAGGAAATAATCGTGATTTAGTTCACAATAGTCGAAAAGCAACAGGAAAAGCAAAAGTGGGAACTTCCTCTCCCTTCAGAGAAATTAAATGACGCATTTTTTGGTAATACTAAAACAACCCTAGTTACGGACAAGGGAAGCCAATCATGATAGAAACTACCGTACATTAATTTAGGTGATTCCCCATATGTTCTTGCCCATATAAACGATCAATTTTAGAATTTTTGTTTATGTAGTAGTCCTGCTTGATGAATCCCTCGGTTTTAATAATCTGATGAAGCTTCTAATCTCCATAACGAATTTAAGTGATTCCCCAAATGTTCTTGCACATATAACCGATCAATTTTGGAATTTTTGTTTATGCATTAGTCTTACTTGGCGAATCCCTCGGTTTTAGCAATCTGATTAAGCTTCTAAGCTCCATAACGAATTTAGGTGATTCCCCAAATGTTCTTGCACATATAACCGATCAACTTTGGAATTTTTGTTTATGCAGTAGTCTTGCTTGGTGAATCCCTCGATTTTAATAATCTGATTAAGCTTCTAAGCTCCATAACGAATTTAGGTGATTCCCCAAATGTTCTTGCACATATAACCGATCAACTTTAGAATTTTTGTTTATGTAGTAGTCTTGCCCGGTGAATCCCTCGATTTTAATAATCTGATTAAGCTTCTAAGCTCCATAACGTTAATCAGTTGTTTCTTTACCCTTGGGTTGCGACCCAAAGTTGGGCTGCCAAGAATGGTCCCTCAAGGATTTGTGGACTTATTTTTTCTCCAATATTCCTGATAGAAATATGATCATAAGTAATGATACTGCTTTCGAATATCTAAATCATTAACATCTAAGCACAACAGTATAGAGACAGTTTAATTGAGTACAATTATTCTGAAAATTAATTAAATTAAGTTTTTAAGAGGGTATGGGTCGCCATGGTCGATCTAAACAGGATTTTGGGTCGATGACAAATAAACAAAGCTGGGCGCGTTCCTCGGTGCGTTCCGCTATAGTTAGCGCTCCCAAACTATTGAAGCTTAAGAGACAGGTACATACCGAAATAAAAGTCCGGTAGGCCACATACTATACCAAAGAAAAATTTCGTAGTAGGCCACATCCAAAAGGTAGACCACACACTATACCGGCACCTATATTGCTTTAATAGTTTGGGAGCGCTAACCGCGGCTAAAGTAGAACGCACAGAGGAACGCGCCCAGCTCTGAAATAAGATTAAGAACCACTGAATTAAAGGATAGTGTCGGACACTTTGTGTACATACGGTACCCCTCACAGTTGAACGACAATAAGAAACAGATAAGATAAGATTTTGTGCAACCTTGACCATCTTCCTGAAACAGACCTTTGTTTTCTCGTTGCAAAGGTCAGTTGTAGGATTTAAAAAGGGTAAATGCAGTGACTATCCAAGCCGCTTACTTATTCCTTATATGTCAGAAATCGTGCAATCTTTAGATGCAAGAAACACAGTTTTTCTCTTCAGGTATAAAGTCCTTCTTTGGTCAGAAAATTAAACAATGTTATGCTAGCCACCATTGTTTGGTTCTTCAAACATAACAAGGACCCGGATTAAGAAATTTTGTCTGCAGTCTTCCTCCTCCTCCTTATCCTCTTCCTCCTTCTCCTCCTCCTCCTCCTGCTCCTCCTCCTGCTCCTCCTCCTCCTGCCCCTCCTCCTCCTCCTCCTGCTCCTCCTCCTCCTGCTCCTCCTCCTTTTTTATTTCACCTCCGCTTTCTCCCCCCCATCCCCTTCCACCTCTTCCAACTTACCCCCCACCCATCATAACTTCAGAAGATTTTACCACATCTAAGCTAGAAACCCATAATTATTTCTAGATGTAAGTAGCAATCATCATATATACTACTTTTTCGTTTACTGTCGTATATAATTTGTATTTATAATTTTATTTGCAACTGTTCATTGTTCTGTATCATTACAGTTAATCCTGAAGATGTCTTATTAAAGACGAAACGTCGAAATATATGGAAGATTATGGAAATTTAGTTTACGCTCATTTAAAGAAAAATATATGTTAGAAATTTTGAGAATGCGAAAAAGAAGTTGAATAACTAAGATTGCTGTCGTTTTTAACAAAACATGTATCAACGAAAATCTTCTACCTTATATATATATATATATATGTGTGTGTGTGTGTGTGTGTGTGTGTGTGTGTGTGTGTGTGTGTGCGTGCGTGTGTGTGTGTAGATATATACATATATGTATATAAAGAGAGAGAGGGAGAGAGAGAGAGGCGGACCAGTAGTCGCCGAGTTCGGGTTAGCCCTGCAGGGCGTGGTAAGAGAGACCTTGTGTGCCAAAAAATAACCTTTTGTTTAAACTAGAATGCTCAGTCCTACTCCCTTTTCCCCCTCTTACTACATCGCACCCATACATGGTGTCACTCTCCACGTTCCGTATTCATAAGATGGTTGTAGCTCAAAGAAGGGAAGGGCAATTACTGTGGCTGCCCAGTGGGCTTCTGTGCCGGTGTTACGTGGGTATTAGGTAACCTTAGCCTACAAAACGATGAAATGGGAGGAGCCTTGACTGACCGGGGCTCGCCTGATTAAGCGGTCACTGATACAAATGGCTCAATCTATGAGGATCACCGGTGGCTCGCGTCGTCTGACAAAGTGTAACAGGTGTGTTTCCTCACGTCGATAATTTACGAGAACGGATAAGTCTATTAGGGCGGAAATGGTGCATTCACCTTGTAAGTTTCGACCTAATGATATATGAGTTGGTGAAGAGCATATGCCAGGAGGTGTGGAGCTACGGCCGGAGCCGTCAGCTTTACCTTGTGCATTTAGGGACTATTGAAACAAGTAACTGTCATTGCTGGGAATTGTAGAGAAGTGCGGGACTCGAGCCTGCGACTGAGAAGACCATTTTGCTGAGTTTTACCTTCAGCCAATTTCATTCAACTGAAGAAAACAACCAAATCATTCTCCAGGGTCTCCACAAGAGTACACAAATGGAACCGATTAACTGTTGACTTCAAAGATGTGAACTCAAATTACTCATGGCTCAGTAAATGTTGGAGCAAATCCACGCCAGCAACAGATGGGCGGTGAGCACTTTGTACAGTACACTGAGCACTGTAATACAACTGTAGTTGTTGCAGTCCAACTGGTTCCCTTCCTCCCTTCCAGACAGGGACATTGCAGCCCATTTTGCAGTTAAAGGAAATGACACTGGACTACCAAAAGGCAAACAGCAACACATAAGACCCACGGATTATATCCTAACTTCTGGTTCTCAGCTACTCCGCGCTGACGTTGCATATACGAGCAGCCTTTCCACCATCCATTTTAGTCTTCGGACACTGCTCACATGATTCAAAGACTCAAAGATGAGTTTTTTTTTTTTTTTTTAAACTTGGTAAACAAGTCTGAGGTCATTCGGGTTTGAATCGGTCCTCAACATCCTCAATAATTCCTATGACATGCTTCTGTTTATCCTCCTCGAGAAAACTCTAACTCACCTCAAATTCTGTATTAGTTCAGGTCTGCAGTTAATCTATTATTAAGACTCATCTCCATTTTCCAGTGTCTCACACGACATCATATCATTCCTCGATATCCACTACCGTTACTTGAGTGACATCTTCATAAAAGTCAGAAACATGAAGGAATTGTAACGCTTAGTAAGTACATAAAAAAAAAAATCCTCAATTTCACTAGTGAAGATAATGAAGAAGGCATCCCTTCCCTGCTGGATGTACTCCTTTATCAGGCTTCCACCGAATCTGAAACATTAGTTCATGTGAAAGTGACTTTGGGTTCTCCTGGAATCAATTGGCCCATAACCATTGGAGCTGGAATTCAAGACCTCGATGTCAGGTGGCGAAAAAAGGACGAGAAACCGCAAGGTCATCAGACAACTTTCAAGGTAAATTTCTCCAAGACTCACAGTAACCTTCCTTCATAAACTCCTTCCTTCCTTCAGATCTGACAGAAACTAAGCAAATTTCGAAAGGATCCGGAGAGTAATCTACTTATACATTTAGAACGTCACCAGACAACTTTCAAGTTAAATTTCTCCAAGACTCATAGTAACCTTCATGAAGTCCTTCCTTCTCTCAGATCTTACAGAAACTCTAAGCAAATTTCGAAAGGATCCGGAGAGTAATCTACTTGTACATTTAGAACGACTCTTACGCAAGGAACCCGTTAAAGAGAAGGTTCTGAACGGTATTGCCTCCGGCAGGTAGGTCCTTGTTTGCGCAACTCTTCACAACGGCTGACATGGCTCGACCATCCGCACGCAACAACTTCATCTTTCGACCCAATACGCCATGAAGTTGTCAGTGGCTGATTTAGAACGGCGTCACTCATCATGCCTTACATCCTTTCCCTCCTTCAAATGCGCCGACCCTTGGCCGACACCGCACCCTGGGCTCCTCGAAAGAATCCTCGTCCAGGTGATCACTCACTTGTTCTGTAGTACTGCACATACACATGAGGACTAACATTCACTCTCAAATATATACCGGGTATATATATATATATATATATATATATATATATATATATATATATATATATATATATATATATATATATATACAGGAGGACGGAGAGGGGGGTCGCCGATTTAATGAAGCGGCTTTGCTGTGGATGTGCTGTGTCTTGCGACATTGCTTTCTGACCCAGGGCAGTGGACAAGGTGCAGGGATGACCCGTCATCCAGGAGGTGCTAAGATGAGAGAGAGGGTGGAGGGGTGTGGAGTGTATTCAGGGATGGAATGGTTGGGAATGATTTTATGCCTTTTCCTTTTTGGCTACCTCCCTTGTAAGGGGAAAAAAGCCTTGGTATATGTATGTGTATATATATATATATATATATATATATATATATATATATATATATATATATATATATGCGGAAAAACCACCAAGGAAAAAGATAAACTGATGACCAAGCGCTTTCGTCTATTCAGACATCCATGTACCATGGATGTCTGAATAGACGAAAGCGCTTGGTCATTATTTTATCTTTTTCCTTGGTGGTTTTCCGCATATTTAAAATCACGAGTTTATGTGATTTCTCATGCATATATATTATATATATATATATATATATATATATATATATGTGTGTGTGTGTGTGTGTGTGTGTGTGTGTGTGTGTGTGTGTGTGTGTGTGTGTGTGTGTGTGTGTACGTATAGATATATTTGTAAACTTCTTAATCTCGACTTTCTCTTCTACCGTTATCACCTGCGGCCTTCAGCTAGTAACACTTTTCCTGATCCATACTCCATTTTTTTCATATTTGCCTTCTACTATTTCGCTGCTCTCTCAGCTCCATGTTTCACTCTAAGCTGCTCTCTTTTCCTCTCTTTGTGCTCTTTTCAACAATTAATTCCACGTTGCTCTCAGTATATTCCGTTGTATGGACTCCATTACTTTCTCCGATATCCAAATTTCACGCACACAGAACATTGCTGGGATTATTCATTGCAAACTTTGGATTTCAGTCACGAAGGTTGAGCCTTTCATAATGGTTTGCATATTTACCAATATGTTACGGTGTTTCATTGTCATGATATTTGTTCAATTTTAGCAATTGTCCAAAGTAATTTATTCCTAATTTTCTTCGATATTTCTACAATCTTTTACGATTTATTCACTTTAGATTTTGAAGTTCAAATGCTGATTTATTTTCATTCTTGTTCGTCTTTAAACTTGATTTGAAACTTTTTAAGATCATCGAAAACATCTCGTAGTTTTTTCTTTATTTTTCTGAAATATAAATACCATTCAAATCTCTCAGGCGATTGAAATATTAAGCATTATTGTTTAGTTTTTGCATTCCCATCTAAGATCTGAAAATCCCTTTGAGATTGTTTGTGAATGACTTGGGTGAAATGATAGCCTTGCTGTGGTCCCTTCTTGGTCATAATTTTCTTCTGTATCTTTATATGGTCAAATTTCATTAAATGCTCTCCGTCCGAGCGGGTTAGAGCGTCGCTACTCGCGGCGGAGGTCGAAACTTCCACCAGCGAGTTGGACCAAGGTAATGGTTCATTAGATTTCACGCTTCAAAGGCTCGAGTCCATTCGCCTCCTGGATTTCCTCCAATCCGTCCTTCCATCTTTTCTTCGGTCTTTTAGATCACGGGTTCTCAACCTTCTTCCCGTTTTCTATGTACTCCGACAATCATCAGACCATCGACCCGTACCTCCATTAACCTGACACAGAAAACTTTCCTTGCATCTCTCTCTCTCTCTCTCTCTCTCTCTCTCTCTCTCTCTCTCTCTCTCTCTCTCTCTCTCTCTCTCTCTCTCTCTCTCTCTCACACACACACACACACACACACACACACACACACACACACACACACAACATGGACGATAACTGGGAGGTTGTCCGAGTGTTTGGGTTTCTATGTGTAGCATTAGGATGCCTAATGTGTCTCTTTCTATGTTAACAGGTGGTAAGCACTGTAATTTTACAGTTCACAGCGCACAGCCTTCATTGAAATATGAATGAATACATTACTGACGAGCTGAATCGGGACTGTACTGACCTCAGTGTACAAGAAGTCAAGAAAAAATTAAGAAAATAACGAAGAATGTCGAGATGATCGAAAATTAATGAGTTATGGATTTTGCTAAGACCCACACATGCATACACATGTACACAGGCACACACACACACACACACACACACACACACACACACACACACACACACACACACACACACACACACACACACACACACACACACACACACACACACACACACACACACACACACACACACACACACACACACACACGTACGTAGAGAAGTCTGGAAACGGGAATTTCATATAATTCGACTGCTAATTGCAGTTAGTAGCCGAAATATACGGAATTACCGTCTCGTCTTTTTCACTTGTTACGACTATAGCGTAGTTTATGATATATATGTGTGTGTATATGTATATGTATATATATATATATGTATATATATATATATGTATATATATATATATATGTATATATATATATGTATATATATATATATAGACTTCGGAACCTGAATATATCAGAATCAGGGAATACTTTTAATTCCTCAATACTCAAAATATTTTTAACACATTCATTCTCTTACGGCAACATAAATATTGTTCATAAACAAAACATTAATACAACAAGAAACAAAAGGTAAACTTGCCCAGCCCTGATATGCAATGGTCTTGCTCGCGTGCCTTACAGTAGTCCATTTCATAAATTATGTCTCTTGCCTTCTTGGTATGTTCCCGTCTAATTTATCTTTCTTTGGTCGATAACTCCCGAAGATGGAACGCAGGATTCTCGTTCTTCATTACTGGAGAGGAGGAACATGTGGGGCACGGGAGAAGGTCGGTGTAGTTATTAGTGTCTATAAAGATGTCAGAAAGTAAGTTCTTTGCAAGCCGGGCGCAAGAGTAGATGAGATGGTCCTGAAGCTGAAGGAGTCGGTCAGTGTATGGTTGCTGACCCTGATCCGAATTAAAAAAAAAAAAAGAAAAAAAAAAAAAAGAGGATGGTGAGGATGAAGAAGAAAAAGAAGAACAAAATGATGAAGAAGAAAAAGAAGAACAAAATGATGAAGAAGAAGAAAAACTCCGTATAGTAATGGGCTAGGACGTTGTTAACATGCGGCGAAGGTCGAGGGAATGGTGGTTCGAACCCTGCCACCGGTGAAGTTGAACCCAGGGCATGGTTTATTAAATTCCACTCTACAAAGTTCCCTGTAAGGGGCACCGTCCTAGCCTCCTGAGTTTGTGACGTAAAACCATATCATCATTTATTTATTTTTTATTTTTTATTTTTTTCTATTACTATTATTGTTATTATTATTATAGTTATTATTGTTACTATCATTATTATTATTATTACTATCATTATCATTTATTCATTTATTTTCTATTTATTTTTATGTTATTTTTATTTTTTTAACTTTGAAACAGAACAGTTACCAATAGATCTTAAAGAACTAACAAATTGCCGATTCTGTTTAGGTGGGTAAACTTGAATATGTTATTGCATAAAAAATATATTAATTTGGAAGTCCTCTTCAAGACCTAATTCACATTAGCTGTTTCAACCGCGGGTGTCCAATTATAATGGAAGTCAATTGAGGCATTCACACGCAAGCTCAGAACTTTTCCTTGACTAAGCGGTACCGCCGCGGTTACCGCACAGTTCAAAACCGCTTGTATGAACAGGGCCTTACTGCCAGATAACTACCGTATGCCAAATTCTCAGGAAAGAAATTTGTATTAGTATAATGTCGATTCTAAACATATCAGTAATCTAAGTTTTGTCGTCTCAAGAAAATTTCAATACAAAAAAGTTTCTGTATTAAACAACATAGCAAAAAATCCTCAACAGACAGGTTTACATTTGCAGTTTTTTGTTTTGTTTTGATTGATATGGTTTAACATCACAAACTCCCTATCGGAAGACTAGAACGATGCCCCCCACAGGGCTTTGTAGCGTGGAATTTAATGAACCATGCCCTTGGTTTAACTTCACCGGTGGCAGGATTCGAACCGCCATCCCCTTGACCTTCGCCGCAAGTAACGATGCCCTAACCCGATCCGCTAATTCCAATCAATTAAGCTGTTAAATTTTGTTCCATTAGAATTCTGTCATTGAACAATCAACAGTCTTATTATGAGAGTCGTTATGATAAATGGAAATATGCTCTACCACTGAGATTCGAACTGTTGCATGAGGGACTGCTTCTTACGAGGCAAGAACGATACTATTGTACTAATCCATTGACCGTTAAATAACGGTATCGCTTTTGCCAGCAGCCGTTCATGCAATAGTTCGAATCTCAGTGGTAAAACATATTTCCAATATTTCTATTGTAGGAATGTTGCTGTAGAGGATCATATACAAAATTCTCCCTGAAGAAGACAAATGTGTATTAGAAATAATACTTTACCAAAATATTAACAGAGGTATTCTTAAGAAAATTCTTTCCTTATATATATCTTATATAAAGCCTTGTAGGGGAAAGATTGTTATAAGGAAATATTTTCTATGCATACCACCGTTTGATTCTTACGGTGGTATTCTTAAAAAAATCTTTCCTTGTATAAATCTTTCCCTTCCAAGGATCTATATAAGATTCTTACAGTGGTATTATTAAAAAGAATATTTCCTTATATAAATCTTCCCCTTCCAAGGATTTATATAAAATTTATATATATATATATATACATATATGTATATATATATATATATATATATATATATATATATATATATATATTTTTTTAAGAATACCATGAGAGTTCTCAAAAGTCAGACAAAATTTAAGCGTTCTTAGAACTTCTGTATTGAAATTAGTGATGAAACCTTTTTAGCTGATTACTATAAAGCCTCAGCTGAGACTGGGGTGGAGAAGTTAACTCGTATACAACGTCCGAGGCTGAGATTCGAACCTGAGATTACAATGATGTCGGTGAAAGGTTTGACTATATCTTAGGTTTTGTTTTGCTTAGAACTGTTGTTAAGTGGGCCCTGCACGATCAATATTATTGCTCAATATTCAATATTACACAATAATATTGACCATTTTACCGACACCATCTGCCATTTGGGTTGTGGGTAATAGGTGGTACCTGAGGTCCCAACCATCCTTACATCGTCAATAATATTGTGCAATACAAAATATTGCGCAATAATATTGTGTGGGGCCCGCTTTCGGTTAATTAACTGATCAAATGATCAATTTTTCCTGCGAGGTGCAACCCTGAGGGCGGGTATTCGGTCTTCATGCTTGATCCAAGAAGTCTTTGTCAACTTTGGCTATATCAGTTCACTTTATGACCCAGGTAGAGCTGGCAACCAGTAACTGACCTTCTCCTCTATCTGGTGTAATCTGGTAACAGAATCAGGTCCATAGTGGTACAAACCAGACAGTTGAGGCGTCCAGAGACAGAGGGGCATCCCCGCCACTTTAAAGGGTTTCGAGTTAAGCAAGGATCATGAAAAGCGTAAGCCTCATATATATATATATATATATATATATATATATATATATATATATATATATATATATATTAGTGCCTAGCCCAAAATCAGTGCAAATGGCGGGGATGCCCTTCTGTTTCTGGATGTCACAATTGTCCGATGATTCTTACGAGAGAGGTCTATGGAAGAGCCTAGTGATCGTTGCCGGTCGCTCTGGGATCATGGCTTTTCAGTCAGTGAAACTCAAGGTAACAGATACTATTGTTTAGTTGACGTCGATTGAATGATTGGTTGAGTGATTGATAGATTGAATGGTTTATTGGTTGATTGATTAATTGATAACTTGTTTATTGACTAATCAGCCAATAGATTGATTTAATGAGGACTCGATGAGTTGACTTATCGATTTATCAACCAATTGAGTGAGTAATTGGTGGGTTGAGTAAATGGCATTTGTTGATCGATCCATCTATTAATCTAATTTGTGGACAAGAAATAATTACCAACCGAAAGCTTTTCCTCATTGGTCGATACGATTTCTCAATTACATACAACGACAATAGGCACCTCAGAGTCCGGTGTTGATCTTCTTTGGTAAAAGAAAAAGTTCTGCATTCCATAAATTCTCTTTTAAGTCCGTAACTTGGATGCAAACTCATGTATTATTCCTCAGCAATCTTCAGTTGGTATCCAGGCTGTCAAACCTGGAGTAGTTTATGTATGGAGTTAGTGTCTTCAAGAAACTCTACATAGTTGGAGTATTGTCTCGACTCGTTTGGTCATCAGCGAGTATCGCCATGGATGTGATTTAGTTCCCATAAAGGTCTATTGGGAATCGAACCCTATACTCTCAGACCCACGATTGGGTAAGTCTTAGATAGATGAAGATCTTGGAAGTTTGGTTTTAGATTAAAGGGGTTAGTTAAGGGAGAATAAGGCCCTGTTCACACTAGCGGTTCGAACCGCGCGGAAACCGCGGCGGTACCGCATAGTCTCAAGGGGAAATATGTGCGGTTGGGTGTGAACACCTCCATTGACTTACATTATAATTGAACCTCCGCGGTTGAAACCGCTAGTGTGAAAAGGACATAAATGATTTGACGTCATACGGTAAATAAATAAAAGGTATTGTTATTGATAAAAGTGTGTTAGATTGTGTTAAAAGTTACGCAACATAATCATATGTTTCTTATGTTTGTCATGTGTTATGAAATAATGTTTTAGAAGAAATAACAAAATCTATATTGGTTATTTATTTCTTAACAGTGTAGAGTTGTGTTAGATATTTGTTTGTATGGAATTGATGCAATTAAGTTCTGTAATATTGTCACTATTGCAGAACGTTTTTTATTTTCCTCGAGTACATAAACTTGCAAACACACACACACACACACACACACACACACACACACACACACACACACACACACACACACACACACACACACACACACACACACACACACATACGTCTATATATATATATATATATATATATATACATATATATATTGTGTGTGTACATATAAGATAAGACTATACACATTAATATATACTAACCCTACGTACATATAACCTCTTCTAAGTTAATCACATAAAATAACTCTCTCTCTCTCTCTCTCTCTCTCTCTCTCTCTCTCTCTCTCTCTCTCTCTCTCTCTCTCTCTCTCTCTCTCTCTCAGCCTAATCTAGCTCCAATATCCAAACTCAGCTTACCGGAACTGACCCCTACCATGATTCAGATACGATCGAATTGGATAGTGTGGCACAATCTTTGCATACAAATGGTCAGCTTTACATATAAACTATTCCTCTAATGAGCTGGAAACGGAGTAGCTAGTGGCTGTGCCAACAGCCTCCTTGCCCTCCTCTCCAGCACCCTCCAGTCTATAATTAAGAAGAAAAAAAGACGAGATTATCCCCGAGGGAAAGAAACAGACACGAAAGGTGGAACGGCGATATAGCGTGCGAGTCGGACAAAACTTCCCGGCTAATGTCTACGTTAAGGTTGGAGCTTGGCTTTGAGGCCGTGGCAACCCCGGGCGTGTAATTACTCCACATGATGAACGAAGAGGAGATTCTGCGAGACACAAGACGATGGGCAGAGATTGCTGGTGAGGATGACGGCTTACGCTGGCAATTTATCGAGAGATACAAAAAAAAAAAAAAAAAAAAAAAAAAAAAAAAAAAAAAAAAAAGAGAGAGAGAGAGAGAGAGAGAGAGAGAGAGGGAGAGAGATGTTGGACAACATATTTTTGTCCCTAATGTACTTTACCTCTCTCTCACTACCTTCTCATTCTCTTCTACTTTCTCTTTCTAATTCAGCAACACGACCACCAAAACTAACATAAACATGTACATTAACACCAACACTACATAAGAACATAAGAATAAAGGAGACTGCAAGAGACTATAAGCCCTAGACTAGGCAGTTCCATGTCCATTACCACCTGTATAAAGTTGTCTAACCGTTTCTTAAATCAACCGATAGTTGCAGCGCTCACTACGTAGTCACTAAGTCTTTTTCATTCGCTGACCACACTAACACCAACACTAACAGTAACACCAACAACACCACTGCCACCACATCTACCACCTCAGCTACCACCACGAAATCTACCACCATCGCATCTACCACCACCACAACTACCATAACTACTCCTACCACTTTACTTCCACCTCCACATCTACCATCACCAGAACTCTCTATATCATTAGATAGATGGATATCTATATTTAATTCATAAGACCCAACATTGAAAAGCTTTGTCATCAAATGAATATAACAGGACAGAATTCGCAGTAATTTGTTTAAACTCGAAAAAAATTATATTTAAAAAGGAATTAGGCAAGAACTGATTCACCAATAGACTGGTCAACGAATAGAATAGACTCAGTAACCATTTAGCTATCGCCGAAACTATCAGTTCTTTTAAGAGAAAGTTAGATAACTTTATGGATGGGAATGATAGGGGGTAGTGGACATGGAACTACCTAGTGTAGGCCTTATGGTCTCTTGCAGTCTCCTTCATTCTCTTGGAAACTATCAGTTGTTTTAAGAGAAAGTTAGATAACTTTATGGATGGGAATGATAGGGGGTAGTGGACATGGAACTACCTAGTGTAGGCCTTATGGTCTCTTGCAGTCTCCTTCATTCTCTTGTTCTTGTGATTTTGAGCTTCAAGAAGTTCAAGAACTCCATAGGAGGAACGAATAAATCAATGGTGTTTAATCTTCTTGATTTGTAGGTTCATGTACCCGTTTAAGAATTTGATTACATAAAGTGAACCATCCCCCTTGTTATATTTTATCATGGTAGTGCTTTAGGTGATATATAAGTTATTTTTAACTTATTGAATTGAAAGCAAATAATAGAAGTTGATTTGCTCGCTCGGTGCTGCTCAACTCGTTCTAGATTCATCCTCCACTCCTCCTCCTCCTCCTCCTCCTCCTCCTCCTCCTCTTCCTCCTCCTCACTCTTGCTCTCTATCCTCCCTCTCGACATTCCTTGTTCTTCCTATTGATCACAGTTCACACTTTATGAAACTTGTTCCAAATCCAAGAGGGATCAACTCATATTTCTTCCCCTGGTTCTCTGATCATCATCATCATCATCATCATCATCAACTTCATCACAATCGTCATCATCATCATCATCATCATCATCATCATCATCATCATCATCATCACCAACATCATCACCCTCGTCACCATCACCACCAACGCCATCATCATCAACACCACCATCATCATCATTGTCATGATCTATATCACTATTACAATCACTATTCTCACTATCGTTTTCTCATTATCATCCTTAGATTATGATTAATACCATTTACAATATGTGAGAGTGTTTTCGAAATACAATATCCTCAGAATTACTCATATAGTTTCATTTGATATTGTCTTTATCTTATTATTATGACAAATCTTAGCAACACAACATTTGAACTCAACGTTATGTTATCAAGATTGTCGTTATTACTAACGAAACTGGATTAAGCCACAGTGGTGAGAGCATGTGAGGCGTCCATAGACAGAGGGGCATCCCCGCCACTTTTACTGGTTTCAAGGTAAGCACGGATCGTGAAAGGCGTAAGCACCTCTCTCTCTCTCTCTCTCTCTCTCTCTCTCTCTCTCTCTCTCTCTCTCTCTCTTTTATCTCTCTCCCTCTCTCTGTCTCTCTTTATCTTTCTCCCTCTCTCTCCCTCTCTCTCCCTCCCTCTCTCTCTCTCTCTCTCTCTCTCTCTCTATATATATATATTATATATATATATATATATATATATATATATGTATATATATATATACATATATATATATATATGTTTACTTGTTCATTCATCTATTTGTCTAAGTATTATAATAATTAATATTACTATCATTATGATAACATTATTTTCATAATTATCATTGTTACTACTATTGTAATAATCGTCATTATAACATCATCTTCTTTTACCACCCCAGGAGTTTCACGTTGCGACTGAGCTAACTATCTACTTTAGTGTTGAAATCTTAGGCTTAATTTATCTGGTAATGATACTGTACATACTGTATCAGGTATAGGCAACCCTTAGCACATGTGCCAAAAAAAAAGTTATCCGACACAAAACCTCTTTAAAATAATAGAAAAATGTAAGTTTTCATGGTTTTTTTTTTCAATTAGCTTTGTATTTCAACTCAACCCACTACCAGCGAAATTGAGATGGAATGTGAAAATGACCATGATGAACAGTGCTAGGCATATGATTGATGACGTCCATTACTTATGCGAGATAGTTTTATAGCTATATGTGTGAGTATCTTTTGCCAGTCTTCCTCTCCCCTTCAGTCAAATTATTTCTCTATTCTCTTTGCTACATAGGCCTGTTTTATTGTACCTTATCGCAGATAAAAAAAAAATTAATTTGTGAATCCTTGAAACCTTTGCCTGTAAATATTAAGCTTGGCATCCAAATCCGATGAATCTTCTTCACTTGATGTGAAGTCACTTTCGTATCGCTGGTCATGTCCAAGAATGTAAACAACAACGCTTACGTCATCAGTTGCCCTAGCGTTGGAAAATGTAACTACGACACTGAAGAGTTCGTCTGCTATTAGGCACTTTTAAGATCATGCTATATGGATAAAATCAAGACTGAAATGCTAGAAATGTGCACCAAGAATGTAAACAACAACTCTTACGTCATCAGTTGCCCTAGCGGTGGAAAATGTAACTACGACACTGAAGAGTTCGTCTGCTATGAGGCACTTTTGAGATCATGCTATATGGATAAAATCAAGACTATGATATGCTAGAAATGTGCATTTTAATGTTCTAACTTTTAAGTTATATTTTCATACATGAAATAACAAAAAAAATAAAGAAATCCAAAACCTCATTTGGCCTTTAAGCATAACATTCACACTGCTCTCGTTAAGGAAACTGGTAAGAGAAGTCAACAAAGAGAGCAACAGGCACACTCGATGAGGTAACCGGATATTGTATAACAAAGAGAGCAGTGAGGCAGATGGATGTTAAAGAAGGTTACTTTGAACTTCGTTTTCCTCAATAAGAAGCGGTATTTGAAGACTCCAGCGATCCGAGTCGATTGTAACTAACGAAATACAATTGGATTTTATGAGTCTCTGCCCTCTATAAGACACGCCCGTCCTCCTCCTTTGGTCAAAATTGGTATGTTTATGGATGGCAACTCGTCCACTATATGTCCATCATCGATTAAGAACAATCCAGGATCTGGTGGACAGAAGTTTAGAGAGGAAGATACTGGGTACGTGATAATGTCGTTAAACCAAGCACCAAATGAAGCACTAAATTCCTTTATAGTGGCAGCTCGGTCATCTCTAGTCAGGTTTCGACAAACGTAGGAGAGAGAATAATGAAGTTTGCAGAATAACAAGAGAATAGAAAACGACCCTACGATCTTTAGCAAATGCGGGAGATCTTAATGAAACCGAAAGACTTTTGAGTCACTTGAAACGACAGATTAAACATTTGCGGTGATGTTTGTCTATTATTATTATTATTTTTTTTTATTATTATTTTTTGTTTTGTTATCATTTGTCTGTGATTTTCATTTATTATTAGTTATATGTCAATTTATTACCATTTACTATTTACCTGTTTGTTTATTATTTAACTATACCTATGCATTTATTTATGTATTTTATTTGTTGTTTACATTATTATAGTTTTTTTATTTATTATTTTATTATTATTATGATTTTTTTTTCTTCGCATCCGACCTAGATATGGACCAAAAGGTCTCCTGTCGGCATGCTCCGCCTTTGTAATCCTTTGTAAGTCAGATTTGATAGATAAGGGCAAGGACACGGATCTCATAAAATTCTTTCCCTGTATATTACAAATGAATAGATTATGTAAGTACGAGATAACAAGCCCTTCCACAAAGCACCACATAAGAAAAGACTATTTTTCTAGACTATTTTTCTAAGTAAATCAATCAATAGAAGTAAATAAAATAGATAAGTTAATAAATGTAACAAAATAAATCGTGTCTAGAATGACAAAAATAGAATGAATAAGCAAGTTGTGTTTAGAAGGAAGTAACATAATGAGAATACAAAAATGGGGACGACAATTCTTTCAGTCACCTGAAGAATTTTCGAAAAAGAGAATCCTGGTTGGCAATGAGAAAACCACAACCGGATTAGATTAAACTTACAAGAAAAAGAGTCTTAACAGTAAAATAATACTACAGCGGATCGGAAAAGTGTGAAACAAAAATCTGTATAATGTCCTTCAAACTGTTGATTGTTTGAATGCAACTAAAGGTTTAGAATGATTTTAGAATTATTTTTAGTAACTAAATTCTGTTGACTATAATTCACAGGGACTCCAGCTGAAGAATCTTCATTTTCACTTAAATTTATTTACTTAACTTTGGAAATATTGGGAAAAGTGAAAGATTATTTTGCAGAATCTTAGTTCATTGGTCCATCTCTTCTACATTTTCTTCTTGTAACAATTGTCTATAGATATTGGCTCAGGCTAAGTCAGAGAGAGAGAGAGGGGAGGGGGCCAATACTGATCTGATCATCACCACAGAAAAATTTGGCAAAACCGGGAACACCTTAATAAACGGGGTCGGGCCTCCTCTGAAATTAATATGTAATTACAGGTTTTTTTTTTTTTTTTTTTTTTTTTTTTTTTTTTATTAGGGGCTTCAAAGAAACAAGATATCCTAACTTCCCTCTCTGTGCCCATTGAGGTAATTATATCTGTCGTTAATGCCTTCATAGTATTTTTTTGTTTGTCGATAGAGAATTTTATTAACTTTTAGGCGTATTTCTTATCCCTCAGGGTTAAGCGGATTCCATTCTAATGCTTTCCTTATTGGAAAAAAAAAAGCAAAATTCAACATTTTTGAGTTAAATTGAACAAAGAATGAAGAGTCTTAAACCGATTCAACACGGTGAAGTACTTTATATATATTTTTTCTTTTTAATTAAAAAAAAACAAAAACAGGCGACCTTTCTAAGTCGAAGGGTCCGACCAATGGAAAGCCAATTAAGTGCTACAATTCGCCCATTTACCAACAACGCCATTGGCTCTATTCAGCCAAATATTTAGCCAGAATAAAAGCCACGACGTGCGTCACCGCATTGAAGGTGCTTTGGATTGAGTTCTTCGGCCATTCATCCACATCCCATTATAACCTCATCCTTAACTTCAGCCGTTCGCTCGAGATGTTTCACGGTAGTTGGGCGTCGGCCGGGAAGACTCAAAAGCTCAAGATTGATTGCATACAGGAGGAATACCTTTCTCTCTCTCTCTCTCTCTCTCTCTCTCTCTCTCTCTCTCTCTCTCTCTCTCTCTTTCTCTCTTTCTCTCTCTTTCTCTCTCTTTCTCTCTCTTTCTCTCTCTCTCTCTCTGTGCGTGCGTGTGTGTGTGTCTTTCCGCCTCTCTCTCTCTCTCTCTCTCTCTCTCTCTCTCTCTCTCTCTCTCTCTCTCTCTCTCTCTCTCTTTCACTCTTTGTCTCTCCCTCTCTCATCTCTCCCTTCCTCTCTCTCTCTCTCTCTCTCTCTCTCTCTCTCTTCTTTGTCTGTATATCTCCTCACTCCCTCTCTCTTTCTTTCTTTTTCTATCTCTATCTCTCCTTTTCACATGCTATCTTCTCTCTCTCTCTCTCTCTCCACCTTCCATCACTGTCTCATTCCCTCTTTCATTCCTCCTTACCTCATCTCTCTCTCTCTCCTTATTCCTACAGTGTTCAGGAACTTCTTTCTCTACCTCCCCTCCTCTCCCCCTTCTCCTTCGCGTCCTCTATCCATCTATTTTTCCTTCAATTCTTCCTTCACCCTAAGACATTTACTCCTCAACTTCTTTCTCCATTTTCCTTTATTCATCTACTAATTGCATTTCTCATATCTCTCCGAATCCTTTTCACCACTTTCTCCTCCTCTCCCTCCTCTTCGACCTCCTCCTCTTCCTCCTCTTCCTCCTCCTCCTCTTCCTCCTTCCCCTCTTCCTCCTCCTCTTCCTCCTCCTCCTCTTCGACCTCCTCTTCTCCGACCTCCTCCTCTTCCTCCTCCTCCTCCTCCTCCTCCTCCTCCCGCCATCCTTCATTGCCGTAACCTGAGCGGGGATGAGGTGCGGTTATGTAAGAGGGTGGCGGGGAATGAGATGAGGTGGAGGAGGGAGGAGAGGAGGAGGGGTGGGGAGGGTAAGTGGAGGGAAGAGCGGAAAGGAGAACTGCCAATAGGGAGAAAAAGGGAGAAAATGTATAAATAGGGAGCGAAAGACTTATTTGACGCAAGAATGAAAGAGAAGGGAAGGAGAGAGAGAATGAAAGAGAAAGTGATAGAGATAGAGAAAGGTAGGTGTGTGTGTGTGTGTGTGTGTGTGTGTGTGTGTGTGTGAGAGAGAGAGAAAGAGAGCAAGAGAGAGAGAGTAGAAAGTATGGCGATGGTGATGGCAGTGATGCTTGTTGTAATTGTATTTGTGGTTGTTACCAACGGTGGTTGTGGTTGTGGTTCTGGTTGTGGTTGTGGTGGTAGTTGTGGCTGTAATGGTGATATCAATTGTGATTGTCTTTGTAGTTGTCGTCGTGGTTGTGTAAAGGGTTGGAGTTGTGATGGTGATTTTAGTTAAGCATGTGGCGGTGATGGTGAAAGAGCTGTTTTTTGTTTAATTAAGAGTTTCTCTTTTTTATCTCTCTTTCTGTCCTTCTTTATTTCTCTCCTCTCTCTCTCCCTCTCCCTCTCCCTCTTCCTTTTCTCCTCTCCCATTTCCTCCTCATTTTCAATTCCTCCTTCCTATTCCCCTAATTCACATTGTATCAAAATATTCATTCTTCCTTATGTTGACATATTTCTTCCTCGTCTTCCTCTCTTTATTGCTCTCTTTCCCCATATCCCTCTTTTACCACTCTTCCCTTTCCTCTCACCGTCTCCTCCCTCTTTTTACCTCTTCGTAGCCCACTCTCTCCCTCCTTTGCCTCCTAACTCGCCTTCTCCACAGCTCATCTTGAGGCCAATACCTGTCTTCCGTCCCGTATCTCCTTGCAGCTGTTGCCTTATTTACAGCTTCCCGCGGCTGTTTCTACACTGATCTAATCACGTGACCTCCAATTTGCCTCTCCCTCCTCCTTGCCTCATCTATGTCGTCCTCCATCATTCTACCTCGACTCCCTTTCTCTTCCCCTTTTTCCAACCTGTCCCTCTGGCGGATCTCGGTCTGTTGCCTTCACATCCACATTCATCCACACACCATCCACACACTCATTCACACTCATCCACACACTCATCCACACACTCACCCACACTCATCTATACCCTCACCCACACTCATCCACACACTCACCCACACTCATCCACACACTCATCCACACTCATCCACACACTCACCCACACACTCATCTACACCCTCACCCACATTCATCCACACCATCACTCACACTCATCCACACACTCATCCACACCTTTACCCACGCCCTCAGCCACACTCATCCACACACTCATTTCACATTCTCACCCACACTCATCCACTCATCCACACACTCATCCACATCTCATCCCCACACTCACCCGCACTCATCCACTCCCTCATCCATATTCATCCACACCGTCATCCACACCCTCACCCATACTCATCCACGCCCTCACCCACTCTCATCCACACTCATCCACACTCATCCAGACACTCATCCACACCCTCACCCGAACTCATCCACTCCCTCATCCACAGTCTCATCCACACTCATCCACACCCTTACCCTCACCACGTCTTCTCCCTGAACCAAATCTTCATCCACAACCTCAACCTAAACCTCAATTTCAACCTCACCATGACCTTTACAGGTCAAAGTCATCCTCATCCTAATCCTCATCCTCACATTCCTTTTTCAGTTCTCCTCACCTCAACCTCTCCTCCTTCTCCTCCTCCCCCCTCCTCCTCCCTCCACTTCCTCCTCCACCTCCCCCCCCCTCCCTACCTCCCCCCTCTCCGCAATCTTCAGCTCCTTCTTACCCCCTCACCCTCCTCTGTACGTTTTGTGTATAGGTAATATCTAAGGCAGGTATGTGCAACCTTTTTTTCCCAAAGGGCCACTAGTCACTACTCTGTTAGTATGGAGAGCCACATAACCTTACTTTTTCATGTTATTTACTACGATCGAAGACATATTATGTGAGATTATACTTATAAAGATAGATAAGTAGTTTGTTACTGATTTTATTTAAATTGGGATTACAAAAATAAGAATTGTCCGAAACAAATGTATTTTCCTTACTATAAATGAGCAAATGAAAGGCTACCATACCTTATTATTATAATGTACAAACATAAATAATTACTTAATATTGGTTAACTGGGATCGTTATAAGAATGATCAAACACGGACATTTTCCTGACCATTAATTAGCAAATGAAAGGCTACCCTCTCTAAGGGCCGCATTATATCTTATTTGTTTTTAGGAGAAAGGGCCGCAATGAAAGCCTTTTAGGGCCGCAGGTTGCACAGGGCTGATCTAAGGGACTTTAGAACACCCCCTACGGACCAGAGCAACGTGCCATTCGTTTATAACAAAAGAAAAATAAATCTGATCAATTTTTAAATTTTGTTATCTCTTTGACTCTGCTATTGCCGTGTGGCATAGGTTTTCTAAGGGATTCTAGTAACACCCCTACGGACCAGAGCCACGTGCCATTCGTTTATAACAAAAGAAAAATAAATCTGATCAATTTTTTGAATTTGTTATCTCTTTGACTCTGCTATTGCCGTATGGCATAGGTTCTCTAAGGGACTCTAGTAACACCCCTACGGACCAGAGCCACGTGCCATTTTTTTATAACAAAAAAATAAATCTGATCAATTTTTAAAATTTGTTATCTCTTTGACTCTGCTACTGCCGTATGGTACAGGTTTTGTATACAGGTAATATCTAAGGGATTTTAGAGCACCCCTACGGACCAGAGACACGTGCCATTCTTTTATAACAAAATAAAAATAAATCTGATAAATTTTTCAATTTTGTTATCTCTTTGACTCTGCTACTAACGTGCGGCATAGGTTTTGTGTACAGGTAATATCTAAGGGATTCTAGTAACACCCCTACGGACCAGAGTCACGTGCCATTCTTTTATAACAAAAGAAAAAGAAAATCTGATCAATTTTAAAATTTTGTTATCTCTTTGACTCTACTACTGCCGTATGGCATAGATTTTGTGTACAGGTAATATCTTAGGGGATTCTAGTAACACCCCTACGGACCAGACCACGTGCCATTCTTTTATAACAATTTCTTCTTTATCACTACCGTGGCCTCACCTTTACTAGGATAGAAACTCTAGTTATCACCGAAGAATCACTGATACTCGTCTCCAGATATTTTTTTCATGAATATCTCAACTCTGCACAAATCCTTCCCCATAAGAATGAAGGAGGCTGCAAGAGGCCATAAGGCCTACACTAGGCAGTGTGTCTGTCGGGCGCATGTTAATTGTTATTTATAGAGTAGAGTCCCGTATCGAACAATTTCCTCGTGAATCAATCTTTAATCACCAACACTTTCCTTCTTCGTTTTTATATTTAGAGCCTTTCACCTCTTCCATCTCCCATTCCTACTCCTCCTCTTCCTCCTCCTCCTCCTCCTCCTCCTCCTCCTCCTCCTCCTCCTTCTGCTCCTTCTCCTCCCTTTCATCCTCCTCCTCCTCATTTTCCTCCTGCTCCTACTCTTTCTCCTCTTCCTCCTCCTCCTCCTCCTGCTCCTTCTCCTACTCTTCCTCCCCTCCTCTTCCTCCTCCTCCTCCTCCTCCTCTTCCTTCTCCTCCTCTTCCTCCTCCTTCTCCTCCCTTTCCTCCTCATCTTCCTCCTGCTCCTCCTCTTCCTCCTCCTCCTCCTCCTCCTCCTTCCCTTCCTCCTCCTGCTCCTTCTCCTCCCCTTCCTCCTCCTCCTCCTCCTCCTCCTCCTCCTCCTCCTCCTACTCCTTCTCCTTCACCCCTTCCTCCTTCTCCTCCTCCCCCCTTCCTCCTCCTCCTCCTGCTACTTATCTTCCCCTTCCTCCTACTTTGCCTCCTCGTGTCGTCTGGTGATTGATAGCTTCTGATAGTTTCTGAGAACTTTGTGTTCCATTTTTTTCTCTTTTCGATTGATTCTTATAATCTCAACGGACACGTGGTATCAGGGAAAGCAATGCCACGGTGCCTGGGTCGCTCCATCATGCAATTCGTGGATTAGTAATTTTTTGCATAGAAACAGGCAAGACTCGTATGAAAACACACACACACACACACACACACACACACACACACACACACACACACACACACACACACACAAACACAAACAAGCACACACACACACACACACACACACACACACACACACACACACACACACACACACACACAAACAAGCACACACACACACAAAAGTACACGTAAACTCTCTCTCTCTCTCTCTCTCTCTCTCTCTCTCTCTCTCTCTCTCTCTCTCTCTCTCTCTCTCACACACACACACACACACACACACACACACACACACACGCATTATGAATATATGAGTATATATGTTGAGGCATTCTGACAGGTTGACATAAGTAGGAGTAGGAAACACGGGTGTCTTAGTCTGGCTTTATTCCTGACTAGTGTATGTGTGTATGTGTCTGTGTCTGTGTATGACAGAAAAAGAATCACTATCTTAGTGAAGAATAAAAGTGAAGAAACGGAAGATCTACATATTTTGGCTGCTGATTGCAGTCCTCTTCAGTATTGTACCGAAGGAGATTGCAATCAGCAGTCGAAATATACAGATTTACCGTTTCTTTACTTTTCTCGTATTGATAATGATGTTTTTCCATGAGATTTACCAGTGAGCTACTGCTCTTTGTCTTTTGTTTGCTGGCGCTTCTAAGAAAAGGTTTTAAAATCGTAGGAAATAAATAAAAATGGAATGAATGAAGCAGAAATAATGTTTATGAAAGAGTGGGGTGACATGAAAAATCTCTTTGAAATATCGCGCAGACGTTTCCGTTTTCTATGTCCTGAGGGAAGAAGAAAATATCCAACGACTGTCTGCGCACCGTATGAAAAAGGGTAATATTGTGGAAGTTGTATAAAATATATAGATATTAATCTGGGTCATAATACTTACATTTTATTGCATTTTCATTGTATTTTATAGACCATTACAATTAATTTTAGAAAATAACTAGACTAGAACACATCCTATGGAATTGGCGAGCTACATTCCTCGGAAGATTTGAGTGACAGACAATCCAACGTGTAAGGTTATCTTACCAGCGGACAATGTCGATGTGATTCTTTTTCTGTAACACACACACACACACACACACACACACACACACACACACACACACACACACACACACACACACACACACACATTGTGAACATATTACAAGTATATATATAAATACATTTGTATATATCGAAGACATCTGGCTCAAGTGAAGTCGTCTTAAGTGTGACGTCATGTCGTCTGTCGCGCGCTGGACCCAAGCAACGCTGAGAATATTCGACTTCTTGTCCTATTATGACCCATAATTAAGGCCAACAGATTGTTGGCCCCGCAAAGGTTCTCGATTAGTAACGCTGTCAAAAGGTTCCCTGAGGATGGGCAAACACGTCCGTTACGCTCTGGAACATTGAAGATCGTCGTGTAACACTCAATTACCAATTACCAATTACTTCTTGGACATCAGCCGAAGAATGGGCGTCGTCCACAGTTGCTCTCGAGGCAAGAGAAAGATTTGTAGATTTACAATCGGTGGAGATTCCTCCATCAAGTCAGAGTGGAGGTACTGAATATTAATTCTTTCTCTCTCCTACTCCTCTTTACCAAAACTTAATCGCATTTGTTGTTAGCCGTTGGGAATCGTATTCTCTTTCTTTTTCGCTTCCGTGATCTCATAATACCTTTTTTTTTAATAGTTTGCTACTGTTATGGTATGGACAAAATTCGAGTCTCCAATGTACGAACTATAATCAGATCTACCAAATATGACAATAACTTCGACGGAACCGTAAAACCAATAATAAAGATGTGGTCGATAGTCGTTCCATAGATGTGATGGTGTTTTACAAATCAAATTCCCTCGGAAAGTATTTGCGTTTTTAGTACAGATGTAAAGGTTATGATAAATAATTCAATATAACTGAGATACTCAAAATTCATAATAACGAAAGTCTCTTTTTATGTCTTGACCTCCGGAAGTTGATTCATTGACCACTGGGAAAAAACGACCATGGAGAATTTCGACTTCAGAATAGAAATACCATATAATAAGAATTAGAAAAAACGTTGAAAAAAGATGGCTGCTGATGAAGACATGTGCTTTAACCTATTCGTCCACATTTAATTATCTGAATAAAATTGCCCAGCGCCAGCCGGAATAGAATTTTTCTGTTGTGAAAAGGTAGACAAAGATACAATGCGCCCAGGAACAGAGGGGCATCCCCGACACTTTTACTGATACCGAGTTAAGCTTGGAGAGAGATATATATATATATAATATATATAATATATATATATATAATATATATATAATATATATATATATATAATATATATAATATATATATATATAATATATATATAATATATATATATATACATAAATTGATGACTGAGCGCTTTCGTCTATTTAGACATCCTCGGGTTATATACATATATGAGGCTTACGCCTTTCACGATCCGTGCCCCTCTGTTTCTGAACGCCTCAATTATTGGATTAGATTTATAAGGTTATAAGATTAGTCAGATTAGATTAGAAAAGGTACGGTCTTCGCCCGTTCAACCTTGAAGATTGATGAAAGTGTTCGCCTTTAACCGGAAAGATAAATTAGTGAAAATCAATAAATAGACAAAGATAATGGATACATGAATAAATAGGTATGTAAATGAATTGTTTATAACAAGTAAATAGATAGATACATAAATAAAGAATCAGATGAACACTGTAAATCAAGATGGACAGACTACGTTAGAAGATCTATATTTCATACATAGCAACATACATACATACATACATACACATATACATAAATACGTAAATATATACATACATATAGATGCATGCATACATCCATACATACATAAATATATATATACATATAGATACATACTGTAAGAGGCTGGTAGATAAAGGTAGATAAGTAAGGTAGATAGAGGGGTAGGTGACGAGAGTTTTATTTTATGTGTAGGATGTTTTGAAAACAATAAGCCGCGAAGGAGTTGCATAATCTCGCTCACCGTCTAAAGTTTATAAACAACCGCTAGGGTACAGATTTTAATGCTGATGTGACAATATGTAAACTAAGCCATTCCTGCGTCGATGTCGAGATTGCTTGTGTAAGCAGTATTGCTTAAGACGTTGTAACAGTCTTTCTGATTGGAGAAGGGTGGAGGAGGAGAAAAAATTATTGGTACATGGGAGAAAAGTCACGCCCTTAGGGGAGGCACTTATTTGTAACAGTAAAGATCATTGGATGAATAAAGTAGTGACGTCGGTGCAGAAGTGACTTTGTGGATTGAGGATCCCAGACGGAAGTTCCTTGGTGTAAATTGACAATCCAAGTGTAGATTATTCTTGAAGAAAATAAGAAAATTTATACATACGTTTAAATCGCCCCATCAAGAAAGATTACTTGCTACAGAAAATCTGGTGAAAGACATACTTAAGTGAAGGGAAGTTGAAAGTGAATGAAGAAATACAATGCCATAAAAGGGAACAGTAACAAGAATTAAACCAGTAATTACGGAGAGACGGGAACTGAAAGTATTGGGGGTGAAACATACTGTACATAAAAAGTACAATGATATGAAGAAACATGAAAAATACTTATATATTTTTGTTTCAGTCAAGTAGCCTATTCATTACTAAGATGACTTACAAAAACAAAAGCATAAAGAAACAAAAATTCATATCATGTGACTTGGCGGTAAGCGAAAAAAAAAATCCTAGGTAACTTGTACCCAGTGACCTGAAAGTGGTCAATCCAAGGTAATGACGGGACAACTGACCTATTGAAAGGTTGAAATTACTGGTGTTGGCTGTGTATAAAGGGTAAACTACTTTCCCCTTAATGTTACAAGAAGATTATATCATTCCTTACACTCGATGTGACAAGATCTTTGTTGTTCACTCAGATTGAGAAGTTAAAACTTTGATCAATGAACACGATAGAGTGGATCAAAGGCTTTAACAAGGGTGATGCAAATAAGGTCATCATATTAAAACAACAGGGCAGGACTCGCAGTAATGGTTATAAACTGGACAAATTTAGACTTAAAAAGGAAATAGGCAAGAATTGGTTTACTAATAGGGTGGTCGACGAATGGAATAAACTTAGTAGCCATATAGTAAGCGCTGAAACTATCAGTTGTTTTAAGAAACGATTAGACAGCTTTATGGATGGGGATGACAGGTGGTGATGGATACGGAGCTGCCTAGTGTAGGCCTTATGGTCTCTTGCAGTCTCCTTCATTCTTATGTTCTCATGTTCGATATAATGCTGAGTCACTTTATGAACCAAGTTGTAACCTTTAAAGAAAAATAGTCGAATCATTATGGAGAGCCAATTAAAATAATTTCAATCGGTCTTAATGTCAACGAATGTCAATGTGTCCTTAATGACCTAAGCTTAAACACCCTCTGGTCATTGGTTATTCACAGGGGACGTGTTTTTGGTCAACCGTTTGATCACGTGACTTGATTTTTTTGTTCCCTTTTTTGGCTGCGACCCAAAATCCCGTCCACATCGACCACGGCGACCCGTACCTTCATAAACACTTTTAGTTAAATTATAAAAAAGTTTTATGTCTCAATGTTTTGCTTAACTTTAGATAATAATGACTTAGGAATTCAGCAACCAGGATTAATACTTTGATAATATTTTGAATAGGAATATTGGGAAAATAAAAAGTCAACAAATCCTTGGTGACCCATTCAAATGACTTTGTGACCCAACATTGGGTCACGACCCAACTTTGGGTCGCAACCCAAGGGTTAAGAACAACTGTTGAAGATAAATGAGGTCAAATGTTCCTGTTTTATGTATTTCTTTATTAAGAACTTCTGTACCCCTCAATAATTTATGTTGATGCATTAGTAGAAAGCTGAATAGCTACAACGTTTCGGTCCTCACTTGTGACCATCATCAGGGAGAATGGATTGAGCTTGTGTGTGTCTCTCTCGTTTAGATACTGATTTGCTGTCATGTGATTGGTTAGTGACGTGAGTTCACAATAGAAATTGGCGTTCCTGATTGGCTTTGCTTTAGCCAATAGGGAGTCACGGGGAGAGGTCATAAGTGTCTCTGAGACAGGAGAAGTTGCAAGTCAGAAAAGTACGTGTTCATATCAATATCAACCCAAACTCTTCCTTTTCTCAATCGTCAACTCTCATAAATAATCGTAACACTCCCGTCTCTTTTTCTTCATTCACATTTTAACATTTTCGATATCCACCTTACACAAATGCCTCTCCTTTTGATCTTTCTTTTTACCTCAGTCATTCTTTTCTCCGTTATATTAAGAGGAGCGTTGACGTAATATCAGATTTTTTCTTTAAAACAAAATATGTTTTCATGTTTATCAATATGTAGGCACTCATACACACACACACACACACACACACACACACACACACACACACACACACACAAGCGCACACACATACACACAAACAAACACGCACACACATACTCAATGGCACGGTGGTAGCGATCCCGGCTGCCACCACGTTGGTCCGGGTTTGAATCCCGCCCAGGGCTTAAATGAAATCAGTATCGCTGCGCTGCGGGTCGTTACTCCAACTCGTGAGCGGGAAGTTCCGTGTGTGTGTGCGTGTAAGGTCACAGCATTACCCATAGATCAGTCATATATGAGCTCTGACCTCTCTTCCGGGAGGGAAGTAGCTGTCGATGACGAGTACAACACGTGATCCAAGACCATGGTGAATCACACACACACACACACACACACACACACACACACACACACACACACACACACACACACACACACACACACACACACACACACATACACGTACATGAGAGAGATCACGAGTATAGTAACGTCAATCATTCCACGGAAAATAAGAAAAATACTTCCTTATAAACTCCAAATCGGCGGCACTACATTGCCAAAGGGCATCTACGTGTGAGGATATCTTATGTCAATAGTGAATTGATGGAATTGACAAAAATTGAGTTATGATCGCAGACCCACAGCGGGGACGTAAGTTTAATAGGATTTGTAGTAGTGGATACCGCGTCGAACTTATGAACAGGTGGTCCTGAGTTCGGTCCACGGGACCTGTTTCGTGCTTCTTGCTTTTGTTCTAGACAGTCCTGAACAGCCGGGAGTGGGGGATTGGGAATCGACCCAAACATCGGCCTAAAAAGTCCAGCGGCTTACCTTACCGACAATTTTCATCCTATCTTTAACTATCACAACCTAACCTAGCCGATCTTTAACCTAACCTAACCTAACCTAACCTAACCTTTATCTCTTTTTCATCCCAATCTTCATGATCATTGTTATTCAGAACTGAATATCTGCCTGTCTTTCTTGCTTAGCTTTGTCATGAGACCACGTGACCAATCTTCATGATCATTGTTATTCAGAACTGAATATCTGCCTGTCTTTCTTGCTTAGCTTTGTCATGAGACCACGTGACCAATCATCATGATCATTGTTATTCAGAACTTAATATCTGCCTGTCTTTCTTGCTTAGCTTTGTCATGAGACCACGTGACCGTCAATTTTTTGACACTTCGTTGGGCTTTCACGCGTTTCACCAGCGCCGACAGTTGAGAATTCGTTCGAGCAAAAACGACATCGGTAACAATATTTTATTTTTCAAATCTCCAAATATCAAATTATCTTTCCGTCACATATAGCAAAGCTGAACGGTGAACTGGGAGATACAATAGCGTGTCTGTTCGAATGTTCGACATACTGTTAAATGTTCTTAGAGAGGTCTAGATTTAGGTAAAACGAAGTCATATTCTGGTTATTCAAATAAAGGTTGGAGGTATGATGAGGGGAGTTAATAGTCCAGTGTGATCCCCTTTATTCAGTGCGCTGTTTCTTCCCTTCCACTGAAAGGAATGAGAATATTCTTCTCACAAATGTTGTTTTCTCACCTGGCTAGAATATTGACTTATTTATTTATTTATTTATTTATTTATTATGTTTATTTATTTTTGTCGAATTGGTGTGTTCTTAGATTCTTCTTCCATCACAGCCCTCTGGGTAAAATTTTATTTTGTTTTATTTATTCATTTTTTTTTTTTTGCCACTCTTTGAAATGTATAGATTGATAAACACACACAAACACTCACATATACGCACACACACACACACACAAACACATACATACACACAAACACACACATACAAAAAGAGAGAGAGAGAGAGAGGACGGGAGAGAGAGAGAGGGAGAGGGAGAGAGAGGGAGGAGGAAGGGGGAGTGAGAAAGTGAGGTAGATAGGGGAAAAAAAAAAAAAAGAAATATTAGAAATGAATAATAAGAATCTGCCCCATCCAGTACATTTCTTTGAGCAATACATTTTCTTGTATGCAGATATATTTTCTGAATCATTTTCACTGTTAAGATAAAAAGTATATATATTTCTATCAATATCTCCGCGTAGTTTCGTGCTAATAATTCCCCGTGCATATATCTAGACATGTACATGAAGAGCTTAGTGGTGCTTCAACATGAAAAAATGGAAATATGGAAATGCGTATATTAGGTATAGGTTAATATGGCCTAGAATACTTTCATGAGGCAAAATCCATTACAACCTTTAGCGCTGCTGGACCACTTCCTAGTTAAGGAAAAGGACGCCTGCCTTGGATTCTTCGTGGCTAATCAAGACAATCCATCTCAATTTTTAGATATCTCACATAATCTAAGCACGTCATACGTCCACCTTGGTACGTGCGCATGCAAGAATGCGCGACAGCGCTTGTGCGAGTTCTGCTTGCGTGTCAGTACGCACGTACGCAAAAAAGAACTACTTGGGTGTGCAAGCACATGAGCACACACACGGAAACGGGCACACATGCAAGTGCGTGTATTTTTTTTTCCATGTCCGTCAATATAAAGTGCTAAGATGAAAGGAAGTGGATTGGGTGGTGGAGAGGAGTGGAATGGGTGGGAGTAGGTACGTGCCTTTGACTTGGCTACCTCTCTTATAAGGGGGAAAAAGCTCTTCGTATATAGATAGATAAATCAATATGAAGACACATAGAAACGCACACACACACAGACACACACACACACACACACACACACACACACACACACGCTTTCAAGAAGTGTAGAAAATGTGTAAACCAGGCAGCTGTTCAATTTTAACTTAGATCGTATCGTTCCAAAACACGATCGGTTCTATCCCGCCACTCAACACTTCACGCAGGTAATGATGATGGTAGGAGATCTGAATGTAACAATATTTCTTATCATATAATAATTCAGTAGCCACAGGGATTACACCCGCAGTCTGGGGATACATTGGGGTTGAAATATGGAAGACAAATGAGAGGAAGTGCGGTGAGCTAAACACAGAGAACAGTTGAAGTTTTATTCACTGACGTTTTGTCCTTACCAGGACATTCTCAAAGTACAAACATGTACTTTGAGAATGTCCTGGTCAGGACGAAACGTCAGTGAATAAAACTCCAACTGTTCTGTGTTTAGGTCACCGCCCTTCCATACATTGAGGTTCTTTGTAAGCAATATTTGAGCATTTTAATTTTATCCAACACAAAACACTAAATCAGCTAGACTAATTAGTGCAGTGTCAATATTCTAAACGTTATACTGGCTAAGATATATCTATTCGCTCCTTACTAGATTTTCCACATTACTAGATATGCTGCTGCTTGGCTGACCAATGTCGAAGGTTCCTATTGTAATAAAACGAATGGTTAAGATAGTCCTATCCGATCCTCCACTCCTCGTTATTTTCCTCCTCGTCTGTCTCGTTTCTTTTTTGTCCCCATTGTCCTTTGGAACCCTCCCGTCCTCCTAACTTTCCTCGTCTTCATATTTGTCCTCCTCTTCCTCCACCTTCTCTTCCTAATTGTCCTCCTACCACTTCTTTCTCTTCTTCGTTTTCACTTTCGTTTTTCCTGTCCTGTGCTTCATTCGTCCCCCGTCTGCCCTTGACGGAGATGCCTGAAGTCTTGTTCTCGTATTCCATCATCGAGATAACCCTGGTGAGTTGTTCTTCCACCTCCCTTGTCACCTTCTCACCATGTTACCTTCCTTCTCCCTCACCACTTCTCTTATAATATATTTTTTTAAATTCACAACCCTGGGCATAATCACTACTTCCTACAACGAAGACCTCAGGTACCTTGGTTCCATCATATCAGGCAAAGTTTCAGAACCAGACATTTTTGCGAGGACAGCACTAACAACAGCTGCTCTTGCAATACTTAACATCTGGAGAAACAAGAACATCAGTCTGCGCTACAAGATACATCTGCTGAGTTCGCTCATACAGTAAATTTTCTTTGCACACCTACGAAACAAGGGCACTAACAGCAAAACTCTAAAGAACGATCCTGGTAACAGAAATGAGATGCTATGGGAGGATCTTAGACATCTCGTATACTGACCATGGGACAAATGTGATTCCCAGGAAAATCCAACATGCAATAGGACATCACGACAATCTGCTCACAGTCGTCAAGAAACGGAAGCTGAGATGGTATGGACACATCACACGCTCATCAGACCTTGCGAAGACAGTCTTGCAAGGCACCGTCCGAGGATCCCGTAGACGAGGAAGACAGTGGAAGAGTAGGAAGACTACATCCGATAATGGACGGGCATGAACCTGACAGTCCCAAAGAACGGTGAGGGACAAAAAAACCAGAGGGTTGCGGTCAATGTATCTCCCACGGTGCCCCAGCGACTTCAACAGAAATTAAGGGATAGGTAACAGGCAATCCTTACATCGATAACCGTCAATTTCGAACTTTAACATAGCAATCTTACATCTATATTAAAAAAAAGAAAGAAAAAAGAAAAACCACCATCTCACTCTCACGCAATGAAAGGTACGAAACAATTGGTAGGGATACCATTGTCATTTGCAGGAAGCCTTTTTTCGTATGTGTATGTGTGTGGTCCGAGGTTAGATCGCCTCACCGCCAGTCCAGGGCTGTCAGAAAACCAACGCGGCAAGACCGAATCGGATCCCGGGAATCGAACTCACGATCACCTACCCACGAGTTCGACACGGTACCCACTGGGATACTGCGCGGCCGATATATATACATACATTTACCACCCTTACTCTCTCATCTACATCCACACTGAACAACCATGGCCACATCACGCAACCCTGACGCATGCGGCACTACATTAACTTCAAGAAATCACTTTTCCCATTCCCGACCCTCGCACACACCCTACTACTTATATAACATTTTTTACCTTTTTGAACATACTTCCTTTTATCCCAATATCAAGCTCTAAAGGGTCAACATTGGAATACGTCTTTTTCTAGTCTATGAAAGCATCCCAAAAAACATCCTTACCTTTTGCTATACCTTTTTCACCTTACCTGTGTTACCGCAAAAAAAAAAAAAAAAAAAAAATCGCACCCTTTTCCTCTCTTAAAGTCACACTGGGATTCTCCCCCTTTCCCTCTTTTTTATTTTTATTTATTTATTTATTCATTTATTTTTTATTTGCGGGTGGTCCGAAACAGTTCATGCATGAACGCAGGAGACGGTGGCCACGCTAGAGCCACATCAGTGAAAATACCCGGAGGAACCCGAGGTCACCTCAGGTCCGAGGTAAGTAGCGGTTTTGGCCCATTACTCAAAGTAATCCTCTTAAAAGAGACATGCTCATGCACCTTACTGTCCAGATGTCCGGACAAAACCCCCTTCCGAGAAATAGCCCTTTAGGACACAAACTCCAAATAATATATTTTAACTTACAACCAATATTCTACGAGAATATGTGAAGAAAATACATGATAGAAAACAATGAAATTTGCTTAAAACGAATTCAGTGACTATCACTGCTCATACACTTTTGTGTTTGGATGTCTGGACAAAAACCCCTTCCGAGAAATATCCTCTTAGGACACAAGCTCCTTAGGACAACCACCAGTCCCTCCAAATAATGTATTTTAATTTACAACGAATACTCTACGAGAATCTATGAGGAAAGACATGATAGAAAATAATAAAATTTACTTAAAACGAATGCAGTGGCGAACATCATGGAGGAATTTATGCACGGACTTCAGCCCAGGAGCAATACTGGATCCCACTGACCACACTCAATAGATTTATCCTTCTTGAATAAGTACATGTTTCCTTCTCCCTTGGTCAGCTAGATTATTGATTCCCCAATCCGATAGGACACTTTTTTCTTAAGAAGGAAAAATGCAAGCAAAAATATTATGAATCTAAATGGTTTATAGATTTCGTAACCAACCAGTTATTACATTGGGTAGGAAAAAAACATGCATGAGAGATATATGCATGAACACATGAGAAAATAAGTAGGCAAACAAACAAAACTATCAAATTGTTGAGTGAACAAATGAGTAAATAGACAAGTGAATGAACAAACTATAAGGACTCGACAAAAAAACAAGAACACAGTTTCGGTGCTGCCTTAAACTGAAAGCACTGAAGAATGCAACAGGTCATTTCGTACTTATTGCTGGTTTAATAGCCCAAGAGCATTGAATTACTCCACTAAAAAAGAAGAAAAAAGTAGAATCCTCAGACTCTCTGGTAAGAGGAACTTGTTCTTGTGGCTGCAGGACACACGTAAGGAGGCAAGACCAGTCCAGCACGATGACCTTCCTTGTATCGAGCAAGTCATGCCTGGGTGAAGGCAGGTCGTACTTGTGGACAAGAGGAGAACACGTCCAGGGTTCTGGGGTTCGCTCGAAGATTCCCCACCGAGGGAGATGGCCATAGTGGTGTGGCTGTCTGGAAGACTATGGCTTTGTTAAAAAAAAAAAAAAAAAAAAAAAAAAAAAAAAAAAAAAAAGGAAAAAATCAGTCTGGTATCTACGTTTTGAAAAAAGAGAGAAAATGTTGTATTGTTATATTAAAAAAATCTGGAAATATATTCTCACTGCCGCACTACAATCAAAATGTGCAGGACGAATTAGGAATTTTTTTTTTTATCTAATTGCTTTAAATATTGAATATAGGCCGGTGAAATACTATATATATTCTATTCAAGAGAATTCCACAAGGGGCGGGTGTCTCAGTATCTCACCTAAGGAATTGAACGATCCCTGTTTTCCTTTGAAGCAGTGCTGTATGTTGTGATCTTTGGACTGGTGCCAGGCTCCTGTCATTGGGTGCCGGTTTGGGAAATAGATAAATAAATAAGAAAAATCAATAATCGCAGAAATTTCACATTTTCAATCCTGCTGTATTGACTGAGTTTTCATTTCCTTTAATGTACATTTCTGTAGTATCTTCGTGAGGAAACTGGTGTTATCTTTATCATTGATATCACGACACTGTATTTAAAGTTAAATTGTGTTCGTGATACCATTTCCTGTTTTTTTTTTCTTTTCTTTTCTTTACAGATCATGTGAAACTAGTATGGCATTGTTCGAAAAAAAAAAAAAATCGGTCCATCACATATAGTTTAAGGAGCACTTGTTGAGTGGGTATAGCGTCGAATTCTACATACTTAAAGATTCTTTTCTCGTTGTTTAATGTGTACATGGATAGGGGTGGTGCATACATATACCAAGGGCTTTCCCCTTTACAAGGGAGGTAGCCAAAGTCAAAGGCATGAATCCACTGACACCCATTTCATCCCCACATATTCCACTCCCATTCACCACTCCTCCCTCCTTATCTTAGCTCCTCCTGGATGACGGGTCATCCCTGCATCTCGCCCTCTACCCTGGGTCAGAAGCAATGCAGCAAGACACATGAAGACATAGCAAGGCCTCTTTTTTTAATCGGCACCTCCTCCTCCTTCTCCTCCTCATCCTCCTCTTCCTCTCAGTCCCCTCATGCAGATGAGGTCGAACGGGAGGTAACTGTGAGGGCGATGGACAGGGGATTGGAGATGGTGAGATAATGGAGGGAAATGGGAGTTGAGTTAGTTAATGCTCGATGATGACACTGCGCTTGTGGCGGGGTCAGAGGACGGTCTAAGGCAGTCAATGACGGAGTTTGGGAAAATATGTGATAAGAGGAATTTGCAAGTAAATGCGGGTAAAATTTAGGTGATGAGATGTACAAGGAAAGAGGGAGGTAGTAAGCTGGAGGAAAGTCTTAAAAGATAGAGGTCAGAGGAAGTGAAGAGTTTTAAATATTTTGCTCCACATGTAGCAGGGAATGGAGGTGGAGGTAGACTGTAAAGTTAGGAAAGTAAGTAAATATCTTTGGGGAATGTGAAAAGTGTCTTGAAAAATAGTTATCTGGGAATAGAAACAAAGATTGTATGAAGGGGTAATTGTGCCTATGACACTGTATGGGACAGAGGCTTGGAGGAAAGTAAGTAAATATCTTTGGGGAATGTGAAATGTGTCTTGAAACATAGTAATCTGGGAATAGAAAGAAGGAGGAGATTATATGAAGGGGTAATTGTGCCTACGACACTGTATGGGGCAAAGACTTGGAATTTAACAGAGACAGAAAGGAGAAGCTTAAATGTGTTTGAGCTGAAGTGTCGGAGAAGTACGGTAGGGGTTACGAGAATGGATAGAGTAAGAGATGAGGAGGTGAGGAGGAGATCGGGGGTAGAAAAGGAGCTGAGAGAAAAGGCTGATCACATTTTGTTGGGATGGTTTAAGACATATGGATGAGTTAAGAAATATTAGCAAGAAAAGTGTAGGAAACAGAAATGGATGCAGTGAACTTGGGGGGGGGGGACCTAGAATGAGATGGATGGAAAGGGGGAAATGGGCTTTGGGAAAGAGAGGAACTACTGTTGAACAGGGAAGGGAGAAGGCAGGGGATACGTCAAAATGGAGAATGGTTGTGAATGGGCAATAATTTGACCACCCAAATTGCTAGCCCTGCTGTGGATGTGCCGTGTCTTGCTGCATTGCATCTGACCCGGGGAGTGGGCTAGAGGCAGGGATGATTCTTCATACACACTGAGCTAAGATGAAAGGGAAGCAAATGGGTGATGGATGTGAGTGGAATTAGGTTGGGCTGGGTGTGTGCTTTGGCAGGTTACCTCCCTTATAAGGGAGAAGAAAGCTTTTGGTGTATAGATTAGGTCCTCCATCGGAGATAACATTAAGCGACGCGTGACCAACATATCTCAAACGCACTAATGATTTAGCGGCATTCATCTTGTAGACGAAAACCATTAAAATAACACTTCATCCCTACGTTCAATAACTTTTTCTGGGTAGTACCAGGCATTTATAATAATTTTCCATTTCAAGGAAAACATATCGTGCACAATCTTGAATGACCCCCACATCAGCATAAAAAGAAAAATGTTGTATGTGTCACTAAAGAATATGAGAGTAGAGAGTAGATTGTTTCTGTGTTCTGACAAAGGAGAAGACAATAAAAAAGGTAAATTAATGTGTGTGAGTGTGTATGAATGTGTGTGTGTGTTTTCGTCACAAAACCTTTACAGGTTAGTCCCCCTTATGTAATAAATATGAGTCAACTCACTGAAGCTATGTAATGTTAAAACCCAAAAACCCCTTTGGCCGTGGTATCTGTACCAACTCTTAAGCCCCAGCTCAGCAGATCGAATTGCACATCGTTTATCATCTTCATCAAAAGCCGCAGCAGGCACCACATCTAATGATGCTCATGTCATCACTAATCCCGATGGCCTGAGGGCCAGGTCTGACGTGACCCTAATATGGAATGCACTTATCGAAAGCAAAATACCGTGACGCAGTATTTGATCAATTGAAACCACTGAACAGATGCATTAATCCATTTGAAACCTTTGCACGAATGATAATGGATGGCCATTTATAGATGCAAATTTCTTGAATATCAGTTGCCGAGAGAAGGGGACCATTCGTAGATGTTTGTCATATCTTCCCCCAAGTCGATGATGGATGTATGGACTAACCACTCCCAGCCTCTTCGTAAAAACAGCAATTGCAATCAGTTCGTCAAGTTTACCGCAATCAAGCGTTCAGTAATTTCGTGCCCACGTCTTAACTTAAACCCGACTTGACCCATTCAGTTCCGTGGAAGCTATGATAATATGCTTGAAGACGAACGCTGAGAAATTTGATTCCATGTAAAAAAAAAAAAAAAAAAAAAAAAAAATCATCCTTTCAGGATCCTTTCAGGTGCCTTTGTACCTGACTGTCGTCAAGCTGTTTCATTCATCATCCCAATTCCACGAAGTGGGAAGTGAGATACCCCTTGTAGGCCAAACCCTGACAGTTCCTGCAGGCGGCTTTTTTTTTTTTTTTTTTGTGTGTGTGTGTGTGTGTGTGTGTGTGTGTGTGTGTGTGTGTGTGTGTGTGTGTCATCTTCCTCGCCTGGCCAGTGTTTCCCTGAATCGAACTAACGACCACCTACTCCTGAGTTCGACGCGGTATCCGCTAGGCTACCGCGCGGGTGATCCACCCTAGGTAGTGAAGGAAACGATAGACCTCGATTAACCCCATCCATACCGGGTGGTCTTACCTTTCCTTTTACTCTGCATTGAGTTTATTACATTCATGCCCGTGGTACCCCTGGGGTAACGAAGGGATTTGATGGGTTTTGATATGCGACTGTACCACAAAAAAAAAGGAATCGATGGTAGCGCCTTGTGCCATAGACCATTAATCTGGACAATCTTGTTTAGTAGAGTCTTACTTGCAAATCGCTACAACAACGAGACTTGGTTATTTTCCCCGGTGAGCACATATGGGTGGCACTTGTGTCCTTAATACAGGGATCTATTTTTCCTGTGACTTGGAGCAGATTTGCAGCCCGTGGCAGACATGCGTTTCCTAAGAGCGAAGATGGAAAGCTTGTAATTGGCGCCAGCTGAATTCCAGTGTGTGGAAGATAAAGATGGCTGCACACTAAGTTAGCATGCTACTCTCCTTTGCTACTTCGTTTGAATAGCAACCACTTCGGTTACGATTTTGTCTTTCATATTTCCAAATGTCAAATCACCCATGCGTCATATCGTGAGAAACTAAACGACGAACTAAGACAAACTAAAACTATACGAATGTTAGACACATTGTTGAGACATCCTTTCTGAAGTCTAGAACACCGTAACAGAGGTGCGTTTCTGCTCCAACGAGCTAGAAAAAGCGAGTAGCATGCTAGCCTAGTGTGCCACCACCTTAAGTTCGCATGCTAATGACCAAATTAAGGTCCCGAACCAGATCATTCCGGATTCTGACGAATTGGGGCGGAACGAATCGTCCTCCAGGAGGATAGACAGCGATGGGGCCTCCTGCACCCAAGGGCACAACGCTGAGTTTCTCTCCATCAGGGAGAAGGAGGGCGTTTGCTGGTTCTTCAAATGAGAGAGAAATAGAGAGATAGGCAGAGAGATAGATAGAGAGAGATAAATAGGTAGATAAATAGAGAAACAATAAAGAGAGAGAGAGAAATTAAATCTGTTCATAGAGGATGAACAATGTACAGGTAAGGGATCATTAGTGAATATGCATATGCACACACACACACACACACATACACACACACACACACACACACACACACAATCTATCTATACCTATATATATATATATATACATTATGAAACAATATGTTAAGTCACTAACACTTGTCACGTGCTAGCCTGGGTTCGAGTCCTTGGTCGCACCACGTTTCAATTTATGCATGTTGGCCTCCGCGAGTCTCACGATGTTGATGACTTAGAGTTAAAGTTCATCGTGGTTGATAGAAATGTATATTTGTTCACTGGGACCCATACAGTGTTGTACACACACACATACACATATATATATATATATATATATATATATATATATATATGTATGTATATATATATATATATATATATATATATATATATATATATATATATATAATTGTTTTTGTGTGCGTGTATACCTGACCGCGCAAAATGAACTATCTGGATAATACACACACACTCATATACATACACATGTGTACGCTGCTGCTGCTGTGTTTGTATGTGTGTGTTCTGAACGCTTAATTGACTCACATTTAACATCCCTTGTGGCTGCGTACCTGTAAGAGTGCAATGAACTTTATAGCCCCCGACAGCAATGCGTCTATTAAGAAAAGAACTCGCTCTAAGTAACGACTTAAAATCCAGTTTCGTCGGTGGTTCTGAAACAAACAATTCATCGAGAAGGATTCCAAGGTTTAGAAGTAACTATAAAACACACACACACACACACACACACACACACACACACACACACACACACACACACACACACACACACACACACATTAGCTTACTTTTTTTTTATCGTCGTCGTCTTCTCCTTTGTCAGAAATTAAAGACAGTCTGTTCCCTACTCTCATATTCTTTGATGACACATACAACAATCTTATTTTGATGCTGATGTGGAGTTCATCCAAGATTGTACACGATTTATATGTTTTTCCTTGATCAGAAATGGAAAATTATTATAATCACCTGGTACTATCCAGAAAAAGTTATTAAGAGCGGTGATGATCTCAACTAACTACTTTTTTCTCCTCTAGATTATCACTGAAATGCGACCTTGGTTTACTACACCTCTATTGCAGGGAGGGGTTGGGAAGCACTGATTCTTTCCTCTTGGAGTTCGCTTTGACTCTAACGAAATAGAATTGTCTGGTGTTAGAGAGAGGTAGATCTATTTAGAGCGTCATAATTTGAATGGGTTTGAGTGAGGGGATTATCACATTGGGATATTTTTCCTCCAACATCCGATTAATCGACGCTACCGACAATTTCCAGGACTTTTTCGACCAATCACTATGGCAAGCTATTATGTTTTATCAACAGAAATACATAGAATGTCATTTGATATGTTGAAAGAAAATTACTTTCCCCTGTATATCAGACTCCCCCCTTAAAGCTGCGGGTTGCAAATCAACTCCAACAATCGGAGGAAAATTGACCAATGTGATACGCTTTGAGTCATTTCGATCTGGGGATTTTTGAGGTTAGGTTTTGCCCCTCAGGTAAATATAATTGTCTGTCTTTAACCAGAAGCGACGGTGAATGGCGTTATCTGATGGAATGGATGGACGGAATTGCTTGTAATCTTCGCCGTCACTTTCGTTGAAGTCTCCGCCCCTCGATGGATGTTATGCAGACCATCTCATAAACGTCAACGTTGCAGATTGTCAAGACGAAACAAACGTTATGTAACGATATCGTTGCGATGGTTCGGGTCAAGGGCATCATCGGGAGGGATGAAATCGTTTGCCATTTGGTCGTCTGCTGCAGATCAAATCAGGTTCGCATTTATTCGTCCCTACTTTTTTTTTCCGTGTACGGAGAACTTGTTATTAATGTCGACGATGCAAATTGCCGACGCGTAAATAATCCAAATGTTGCACAACAGTGGTACTGCTCCACTAATTTGTGTAATTATCATCCATTTTCCAACAACCTAACCCCCACGTACCTTCCTTATTTAACAAACGTAATGCTGTAATTAGGTAACCCATAGTCTGTGCACTTCGACCTCTCTGCTCCAGATTACACAACCAGGAAACATTAGTTCTGCACATTGTCCACAAGTTACATAATCATTGTTTTACGAAATCAACTACCTCTGACACGTCAGGAAACTTCACGTCCACAGTCAAACATCACCCAAGGCGAGAACTATATACACGGAGGTCGCATAACTATCCCTGAGACGAGTTCTTCAAGGAATTGTATTTATACAATTTCGAGACCCTGAGGAGGAGGAAGAAGAGGAAGAGGAGGAGGAGGAGGAGGATCAGGATCTTACACAATGAGGCACCTCGATGAACTCTGATATTTCGACCCTTCCGCGCCTGAAACGAGCCCCATCGCGATGCGCTCGCCGGCTGACGTCTGAACGTCCGCTCAGCAGACCGGTAATGCTTCGTGGTGTTCGTATATGTAAATGTCAAAACAGGAAATAAATCCAGTACACGCACTTGCTTTATGACCCTGGGTACCCAAGGCGTCCATGTACAGAAGGTGAATTTTATTTCACGTAATTGCAAGTTGAGACAACATAATTGAAGTTTTACGGGGATGGAGTATCATAATTACGGTACCAGTTTGTGTATATCGCCGTCAAAAAACATAGGCAAGGATGACTACTCATTAAATAGGGTATTAAATAATGACTTCATGTATATTACGGATCATCCAATAATTTGTTTTAATGTATTACACTGTTGTTATGGTGTATCTTTCTTTTTGTAACAGCATAATAATATTCTGGAAGGCTGGAAAACATTCCAGTAAATTAAAGGTACACCGTAGTTTGTTTGAACTATGTACTGTAATATGGTTTGTATATGCTATTTAGTAAGTAATATGTAATCAATACTTGCTTACTAGGAAAAGAATTCATTTTAGTAGTCTCGGAGACGTCTGTTTAGATTTCACAATGCACTAAGTTAGCCTGTGCATGACTATAGCCATTATGTAATTCTGTATCAATGTATGCTATTATTATCAACCTAGTTTCTTAGTCACAACTTGTGTTGTAAGGAATATGCACAAACGATTTATTTACCTATTCATTAATTTTCTTAAGAAGATGGAATTTTCTAGCACTTTTTTTTTTTTTTTTTTTTTTTTTTTTGCTGAAACTGGGTATAAATTGTAAGGGCTATATAGCCTTGTGTGTTTTGGTTGTATTTTGATACTGCACAACCACTGCAAAATGTCAAAGTATCTCACACAATCACTGCAATGTACACAGGAATAAAACGATAAAGTGTTTGTGACAAAACAACTCGCAGGTTTTCCTTGTCTTTTGTTAAGGCAAAAACTCAACGAGTTTCGTTTTGATGTACCACAATACTTGGCGTCTTTTCTGAAGTAAGCCTCAGGCTTTTACGCCGAATACTTAGCCATGATAAGCCGTAATAAGCCATAATAAGTCGTAAGATATCCATCCACATCACAATTGTAGGTCCGTAGATGGCAGATCTTAGAATGTATCACCGTGCTAGTGACCACTAAAGACATCTATACGTATACGTTCTTCTATTGTCGTAAAGAATATCATAACTACATATCATTAATTTCGTCCACCAGAATATTATCAAGACATTAAGTATTTACGTGTTTGTATGTATAAATCCAAATCATATGTGAAATGCCATTGAAAATGTAATTACTGATGAAATTCTTTTGGAATGTAATCTATTTGAATACGATGTCCCACAGACTTCTCCTGATCTTATCTCCATCTTACACAACAATGTCTTAGCTAATAGAAGCATTGCGTAACCGATTTGGCAGGGCAGTGCACTAGGTAAAACAGTAATAGGCAAATAGAATAAAATAGAATAATTGAATGAATAGATTAACAAATGAATAATATATAAATTGATTAAATTGATAGAAAAAACTAATAGATGAATTAATAACTCAGTAAATAGGTAAAAAATAGATTAATAAATTAGTGAATAAATAATTGAATAGATAAATCAGTAAGATAACACACAGAGGATTTTGTACCATGAAATTTAATGAACTATGCCCATGGTTCAATTTCGCCGGTGGCAGGGTTTGAACCGCCATCCCCTCCCGACCTTCGCCGCAAGTAACGAAGCCCTAACCCAGTCGGCCAGCGAGGTTCCTAACAGAGGCCGCTTTCCTAGGACAAATGACAATCACTGGTGGTAGCTGGACTAGTATCAGGCGAGTGTAAAGGGGTTATCACACTGGGCAATTCTTCCTCCGACCTCCGACTCATCGGCGCTACCGCTCACCTCCAGCACTTTTTCCGCCGTGAAATCAATATGACAAATTATTTTGTTTCCCCAACAAAAATACATAGAGAATAATTTGATATGCTGGAGGAAGATTTATTTTCCTCCAGTATATCAGACTCTTTTCTGAAAGCTGCGGGCTGGAGATCTGCTCCAACAATCGGAGGAAAAATAGCCCAGTGTGATAACGCGTTGTGTCCGCACAGCATAATGTAATCTTTAGCAATGAAAGACAATACGATACAATAGAAAAGAATCCAGTACCGAAACTCTATAGAAGATGGCTTGGGACGTTTATATTTCGTGAAGGTTATCAAATATACATTTTATTGGACCTTGAGACGTCCTTGATTATGACCATTGCAGGTTTTTTTTTTTTTTTTTTTTTTTTTTTTTTTTTTTTTTTTTTTTTTTTTTTTTTTTTTTTTTTTTTTTTTTTGTGCGATAATTTAACCACGCCTTTGCGCTTGCGTGGGTACAGGATGATGAGATCCGGAAGCCAGTTGCCAAGATAGGATTTACTGTAAATTGTTAGAATATTTAAGATGACGAAATAGTCTCTCTGTTATGATAGAGACCGCTGACGTGAAGAGATATTTATCTATTAATTCTTATTTTCCTATTTATTAGGTTAGGTCAGCTGAGGTTAGGTTAGGTCAGAGTAGGACACATGTCGATAAATATTGGCTGGGGTTTTGAAAAATCGAAATATAAAAGCGTCATCACACTGGGCTGTTTTCCCTCCGACTGTTGAAGCAGATCTACAGCCCAGTTTTTGGAATCGAAAATATTGGAGGAAAATGGTTTTCATCCATCATATCAAATGAGTATACATGTCAATTATTGAGAGATGAAAATAATTTGCCATGGTGACTTCACGGCGGAAAAAGTGTTGGAGGTTGGAGGAAAAATAGCCCAGTGTGATACTCTCAGTAGCGATGTTGACACATGTTAACCCATTAAACTCTAATGACAAGATTCTTGTCATTTGGTCAAATAAGACAAAAAATCATAAAACACCAAAATGTAAACACCCGAAAAATATGACGTCAGTCCTCGCTTCGCTCGCAGCGAGGACTGACGTCATATTTTTCTGGTGTTTACATTTTGGTGTTTTATGATTTTCTGTTTTATTTGACCAAATGACAACAATCTTGTCATCAGAGTTTAATGGGTTAAGCATACGCACCTCGAAAGTATCGACTCCGGCTTTGCATAGCAACAAAAGCTGAACTTACTGGTTATGAAAGCCCGTACAGTGATGATGGGGTAACCCCGAGGTTATACCATAAGTCAAAGAAGTCTACACTCAGTGTTTGAGACCTGATATTTGAATATAGCATGTTATCACTAAGCTAAAGATAAGGTGAGAGAAAGATTGATGGTGTATGTGTATCCGTGTGTGTGTGCTTATCAATATCCACCAATAAATGGAGAATATATAAATTCTGGTTTAATTTAAAGGCAACTAGCAGCATTGAAGCGTAACGTATATATAGGTTAGTACATGTATACTCTCACAAAAAAGGTGTTAAAAAGAGGACTTAAATACACCGAATGTTTGGGAAAAAAATATGTGTATATATATATATATATATATATATATATATATATATATATATATATATATATATGTATATATAATTTCTTTTCGGCGTTTTGGTGCTACTTTTATAGATACATGGACAAAAATAAAATAAAATTAAATAAAAAGTGGCGTCCAGTACGCAGAAGGTTGATCGAGATAAGCCATAATTCTCTTCATTTTGCTACCGACGGCGAGGAAGTCGTGTACAGAAGAGAAATATAGTCAGGCGGCTTCCAGAAGAGAGGGAAAATTGGCGCTCGGCACCTCCCCATCTCCGCGCGGACGGGGCTAACGGCAGAAGCAAAAGGTCAGGAAGGTTTAGGAAGGAGGGAAGAGGGAGGGAGAAGGAGAAAACGAGGGAGGGAAGGAGGGAAAGGGAAAAGAAGAGAGAGAGAGAGAGAAGGTAACGGCAACTCAAAAGGTCAGAAAGATTTAGGAAGGAGGGAAGAGGGAAGGAGGGGGAAGAAGAGAAGAAAAATGAGAGAGAGAGAGAGAGAGAGAAGCTAACGGCAAGCCAAAAGGTCATGAAGATTTAGGAAGGAGGCAAGAGGGAGGGAGGATAAGGAGAAAACGAGAGAGGGAGAAGAAGAGAAAGGAAAGGAGAGAGAGGAGCTAACAGCAAAGCAAAAGGTTAGGAAGGTGTAGGAAGGAGGGAAGAGGTAGAGAGGAGAAAACGAGGGAGGGAGAAAAAGAGAAGGAAAAGGAGAGAGAGAGAGAGAGAAGGAAAAGGAAAGAGAGAGAAACTAACGGCAAGCCAAAAGGTCAGGAAGGTTTAGGACGGAAGAAGAAGGAGAGAGAAGAAAAGAGAGAATAGGAGAGAGAGAGAGATTGAGAGGACCAGACAGACAGACCCGCTGTGTCTGTCTGACATTCTGTCTGTCTGTGTGGTATATCTGTGTGTGTGTGTGTGTGTGTCTGTGTCTGTCTCTTAATTTTTCAGAAACTGTCCATTTGGTCTATCTGTCTGTATATCTGTCTTCCTGCCTCTCTCTCTCTCTCTCTCTCTCTCTCTCTCTCTCTCTCTCTCTCTCTCTCTCTCTCTCTTTCTCTCTCTTATTTTTTCTAAAACTGCAAACAGGTATATTATAGATAGGTCATTTAGTGATTATATTGCCAACCATAGAATCGAAACTACAGTAAAATGACCTTTATTATGTAACATCTCTTTACCCTAAGTACCTTGTCATCGTTCCTGGTCTCCCTTTAAAGGTCAGAGGTCCGTTTGATCCAAATGAGACCATTTAACGTTGAATAGAAGAAGAAAAAAAAGTGTGATATTTTTTTTTTTGCAGGTTTAGTAGATAGTAAAGGAAATTTTGGCATATCATTGGTTAAAAAAGAAAAAGGATTTTTTTTTTTTTTTTCTTTTTTTTTTTTTTTTTGAAAAATGTGATATGTAAGTCATCTTTCTGCTTAACTTTGGACCACAAAAATTTATATTGAAGTCAACTTTCAGCTAAATTTTGCACTACGCCAAGGTGGAGGGGAGAAAAGGATTTTATCTTAAGGAACACCAAATTATCTCAGCCTAGATGAACTTGCCAGATAATCTGAGGGCAAAACCTTCACGCCAGTAGAAAAAAATTCTTACATGTACAGTACATTCGCGTTCAGAATTCGCACTAACCAAATATAAATTCTTATTCTAAGCTCATGGTCCATTTCGTATGCCAGGAAATATTTTGTGATGTAAATAGTATATAGCATACATGATTCGTATACTTTTTTTTCCATAGTGGATACCACTGGATGCTACAGACTTTCTACCATAACTGTACATCACCCGATACTATGGAGAACATGTGTACTTACTGTCAGCTTCCAGGTTCAAAACCTCGAAATACGACAGGAAGGACTGGTAATTTATATATTCACTGCACGCCATATATCCTAAAATGCAACTCTGTAACTACATTGTAAGGACTGGTCATAGTAATTTTTATATTCCCTGCACGTCATATATCCTTAAATACAACTCTGTAACTACATTGTATAGAGTGGCAGTACCAAGGTTGCCTTAGGTGTCCAACCCTGCAAGGTTTGGTTCGTTTTTGTGTCCTTGAAGAGAAGAGACACTGTTCTGCTGGCTGGAGACTTCTTCGCCACCAGGAGAAAAAGAAGAAGGCTCACCTAAGATTGCAACTTCCCACCGATCTCGAAGACACACACACACACACACACACACACACACACACACACACACACACACACACACACACACACAAAAAGGCAAGCCCGAGGGGCCGGTGCCTAGTCTCCCGAATCAGGCCTAGATATCTTTTTCTTTTTTTCACGTCTTTTCACCTTTGTCACCTTCCTCTACATCAAAGGGGAAACCAAGCCCCCCTATCCCGATTATCATTTTCCCTTTTCTATCTTGGTAATTTCTGTACCACCCCCTTGATAGTGAAAAAGGCTTCAGCTTGACGCACTTTTACTAAAGGCGATATCACACTGGGCTATTTTTTCTTCGATTACTGGAACTCATTTGCAGTCCGCAACTTTCGGGAAAAATTCTGATTTGCTGGTGTAAAATAAATTTCCTCCAATGTATCAAATGATATTCTATGTAAATTGTTGAGAAAACAAAATAGCTTGCATTAGTGATTTTACGTCGGGAAAAGTGCTGGAGGGCGGTACCGCCGATTAATTGGAGGTTGAAGGAAGAGTGGCTCAATGTGAAAGCGCCTCGAGGTTTGGGATGTCATGGCTTTTGACAGAAGATGGTTTGGACCTCCCACGGTGTTTAATTGCAGTGGAGTTCAGAAAACATCAAGGTTGTTGTGAGCTGCGAACGTCTGTTGTTCGTATGTTCGCTTCTTCCTTTTCTTGATTCAAGGAAAAAAAACTACAAAAAATGAACCAAAAAATAGCAAAAACTGCAAGAAGTGCAAAAAATATAAAAGTTTAAAATGTTGCAAAAAGTATGTGGATATTTTCTCAGACACACAAACACACACACATTCCGATTAATAGTACGCCGGCCACGCTCTTATCATTCCTGTGGGTCCTCAGCCGGCCGGCCTCAATTCAAACCCATATTCCTGTGTGGTATTCGGCCGGTCGGCCTTCTCTTGTAAATGGTTCTCAGCCGGCCTCAATCTCGTATAGTACTCGTATTTGGCTGGCTGGCCTCTCATTAGTTTCGTGGGTCCTGGGCCGGCTAGCCTCAATTCAGTTCCATGTGGTATTAGGCTGGCAGGCCTCTCGTCACTTACGTTGGTCGTCGGCGTCCTCTCTTCATTTGTGTGGGTTCTTGGCCAGCCGGCCTTAATTCAATTAAACGTGGCGTCAGCCGGCCGGCCTCTCTTCATATGTGTGGGTCCTCGGCCAGGCGACATTCATTGGACTAAACGTGGAGTCAGCCGGTCGGCCTCTCTTCATTTGTGTGGGTCCTCGGCCAGTCGGCATTTATTCAATTAAACGTGGCGTCAGCCGGCCGGCCTCTCTTCATTTGTGTGGGTCCTCGGCCAGTCGGCATTCATTGAATTAAACGTGGCGTCAGCCGGCCGGCCTCTCTTCATTTGTGTGGATCCTCGGCCATTCGGCATTCATTGAATTAAATGTAGCGTCAGTCAGCCGGCCGGCCTCTCTTCATTTGTGTGGATCCTCGGCCAGCCGGCATTCGTTCAGTTAAACGTGGCCTCCGCCGGCCGGCCTCTCTTCATTTGTGTGGATCCTCGGCCATCCGGTATTCATTGAATTAAATGTAGCGTCAGTCAGCCGGCCGGCCTCTTCATTCTAGGAAGGTTCTCGGCCGGCCGCGAAATTCTCCGAGCTGCTGTTTCCCCCCGGCCAGTGAAAAGCAGGAGAAGGTACAAATGCTACCGTATCGAGAAGTGTATTCAAGATATTTTTTTTTCGACTTCGTAGGGGCACCTGGTGTATTCATATTATTATCGTTGATAGTAATAATAATAAAAGTAATAGTAGTAATAATGCTAATGATAATGTCAATAATAGTAATGATAATATTGATAATAAAACTACTACTAATAATAATGATAGTATTTATAATGATAATAGTAAGAATAAGAATATTATTAGTATTAATAATGATAATAATTGTAATATAGAAATATTGATGATAATGACAATAATAACAACAGTAAGAATAATTGTAATATAGTAATATTGATGATAATGGCAATAATAACAACAGTAAGAATAATAGTAATAATGATATTGTTGATAATAAAAATAACAATAATAATAATAACGATAATAATTATATTATCTGCTCTCATTACAGAAAGAACGGGACTTGAAGACAAGCTCAACAAGCTGAAGGTGAATAGAGTGGAAGATGGAAAACCAATCAGAAGATGGAGAGACAAGATAAAAAGTCAGCAGGAATGACGTAGCAGTAGTTGACACAATCGTGCATCTCACTATAGAGATTGAGAAAGGCTATTGTCCACTAAAGGACACCTGAGGTTTGACTGAATACAAACCCTACCTTTCATAACGGCTGCTCCCTTACTGGGCACATATTCATCAATGCATGGACATAAATGCAAGTATTCAATCGACACAATTGACACAATCGTGCAACACACTTTAGAGATTGAGAAAGGCTATTATCCACCAAAGGACACCTGAGGTTTGACTGAATACAAACCCTACCTTTCATAACGGCTGCTCTCGTACTGGGCACGTATTCATCAATGCATGGACATACATGCAAGTATTCAATCGACAGACTTCCAGGGTCGGAGACTCGGAACCCGTAGCCACGATTTCTTTGTCAGATTTGGAGCTTTGCTTCAGGAACAATGGGTCGTTTGAGGGATCAAATGGAACGAAGAAGAGGGAGTAGTTGGCTCTATCTGATGGAGGGAAGGAAGCTGCATTCCGAGATAGCAACGATAACATAACCCAAGCCGCAGATAATGATTCACTGTCTGAATATTCCAGAGATGATTAATGCAGGTAATCGTTGGGGTTGACTTTGAACGAAGACACGCCGACGGAAGCTCTACGTGATTATCATTATTCAATATCAAAACTGACAGTAAGATGAACGAACAAATATTTATTTGATTTGATTGTTTGATACTTGATTACATTTCCATTATATATATTTTTTTCTGCGTCCAACCTCGTTATAGAGAGAAAAGTCTCTTGTCGACATTTTCTTTATTGCGATTTATTGTGAAAAGTAAATTGAATTTGCGTTTTATTGTGACCTGTAGTTACGGTAAGTAGTGAACATTGCACTAAACGGTCTCAAGTCAATCACACACAGTCGATACATAATTATAGTCTGTGCGTCGTGATTTACTACTAGCCATTCTGCCAAATCAACCTTAATACATGCTTCTTATATCCCATGTATGTGCTATTTCAATATATATATATATATATATATATATATCATATATATATATATATTATATATATATATATGTTCTGTATATAGTAAAAGAAGCTGTATGAGCGTCACTTTTTCGGATTATAACAACGATTTGAATAATCGTATGGCACGTGGCATCAGCGCTTTTTCTCCCCCATGTTGCCAAACGTTGAGGTGTCATTGATGAGACTAATGGGATGGCCGGATGAGGTACAGGTAATCGATATTATAATCCCAAAAAGTGATACTCATTGTACTGTACAACTTCCTTTACTTTATACAAAATAAAATAAAAAATAAGATAACACATAGATGGGAAATAAGAGAGAGAGAGAGATGTAAAGGATTATAAAGGCGGAGCATGCCGACAGAAGACCTTTTGGTCCATATCTAGGTCGGATGCGAAAAAAATCATAATAATAATAATAAATTGATAAATAAAAACTATAATAATGTAAACAAATAAAATACATAAATAAATGCATAGGTACAGTTAAATAATAAACAGGTAAATAGTAAGTAATGATGAATTGACATATAACTAATGATAAATGAAAATCAAACAGACAAATGATAACAAAACATAGCAAATAATATCAAATAAATTATAATCATTACAGCATCCTGCTTAGGTGTACTCATGTTGTTTTGGTGGAATGGCTATAGTAGTGAATCATGACGTATGCCACACCCTGAACGGACTTCTTGGAGCGCACAGACTGTAGTGTTTCACAGGTGGAATCACAAACCTAAAACTAGTATTAGTGAATGGCTAACAGTTTTATCCAATGTTGGAGTGGTCTGTGTAAGATGAAGGAGCAAGATTACACCCGTATGGGTTACCCGAGGAAATAGGTTAGTAACCCTTGTATTGTAGACTTCGTATATTTTCCGACAACTTGCGGTCGAAGAACATCAGTATAATTATATTCAGACACCTGGTTATCCTCTAGATAATTAAGGTGACATTTTATTTTTTCCTTAACTTTTTTTCTCAGTGTTCTGGGATATTATTTTCGTTTTGATAAGCGATACGATTCAGAAAAGAATAATGATAAATAAACGAATAGATAAAATCAAAATAAATCGCAAAATCGCCGTTATCATGATTATTATTTATTATTATTATTATTATTATTATCATTATTATTATTATTATTATTATTATTATTATTATTATTATTATTATCATTATTACTATTGCTACTATGTATGTGGGGATGAAATGTGGGGGAGTGAATTAATGTCTTTGACTTTGGCTACCTCGTTTGTAAGGGAAATAAAGCCCTTGGTATATGTGTGTATATGTATTATTATTATTATTGTTATTATTATTATTATCATTATTATTATTAAGATTATTATTGATTATATATTATCTTTACATATTTTTTGTAGGACCTGTCTTCAACTATCTTATTTTGTGATAGACTACAGTGACAAAGAATATGACAGAGGCCCTTTCGGTTCATAGTAATGCCAAATGCAAAAGAAACAAAACAAGATAAGATGATATGAAATAAAAGTAAATAAAACAAGGAAAGTCCACAAAACAAGACATTACAAGACAAAACAAGGCAAGATAATACAGAACAAACATCAAAACACAAAACAAAAGAAAAAATTAAGACAAAGCGCAAGAGAAGACAAAACAAAATCAGACAAGAAAAAACAAGACAATACAACACAAAACAAAGAAAGACAAGATATAAAATTTAACGTAAAGCAGAGTAACAATCATGACCACAAATCCTTCAAACCATGTGACTGCTAATCTGTATACTGCAGTTTTCAATCTTTGAAGATTAAATTGAGAATACTACTATAATGTCATATGCCTTGATTGCAGCAAGATATATAATGGCGGCCACTGTCTCCATTAGTATGTTAGTCGAGGTACATGTGGACAGGTGAAGTATAGTTGTATATCTACTGTTGCCATGTAACCTAGAGCTATCTGCTTCACGATCCTGTTCTCGCCGACTAGACTGGACCCCCAACCGCTCTCCTGCCACTAAGGAGAGAATACAAAATGCTCAGGTGGAAGAAGAATAGGACCACCCAAAGGGGAGATGAATATCAATGGCCGTTCAACCATGTTATGAGTAACAAACCCGTGTATTTGCTGTATATGTCGTTCCTATGGGGCTGGGAAATGAAAGTTTTAGAAGCTTTGGAATGCCTTAGTGTTGTGGTTGAGCTGAGGAGACTTCCCGGGGCTTGCAACAGGAGACGAGCTAGGATGATTGGCCCACCTCGATTCGGAGAAGCAAGAAGATCGAGCTGCCTGACTGCAGTCTTCTGGAAGCCCACGCCTTAGTCAAGCAGCTATCGGTTGGGAAAAAGTCCACAGAGTCAGCAGCTGCCTCCCTTCATTGGGTTTCGTGGTTGATGGAGGCGTGGAAGAACGAATCTTTATATCTGAGAATATGCCACCCAGACATGGGGTTTCTAGTAAAGACGGACTTGTAATTTGCCCCCCTCCCCCCCGTCAAATCGGCCAAGCACGCTACGGCGAGGGGTGGTGCATATCAAGTTGGGCCCAGGGTGAAATTCTGAAAGGTATTTCGTGTGGGCACCTAGATTTTTTATTTTTATCTTTTATTACATCTCCAAGAAGCTCAGGAGGCTAAGACAGTGGATCTCTCTGAGGAGAAGAAAACGGACAGGAGAGATCAGCTGCGAAGGTTATACCTATTATACTACGTGTGACTGGAGAACAGTTTCAACCTCTTTGGAACTAACAGAGTGCCACGAATATTAACTAAATTGGTTAATCTTTCCTTAGCTAGGACGAGAGGAAAAAAATTCCACCCAATAAGAGTGTTCCAGCAAAAGAAACAGTCCTTAAACAATACCGATTCTCCCACGGAATGTGTTCACAAGATTTGATAGATGAAAATGTTCGGTACCTCCTCCTGCATAACTCTCCTTCCAACCTTACCCGCATCTAACCGATATCATATTAATCGCCTTATCCTACATCCATCTTCATCCGCATCAGATCCTATCAACTTGGTGTACCAACAAACGTCTCCCTTACTCTCTAAAGAAAATATGCAATCACTTTTTTTTCTTAGTACCTTGTCAGTTTGCTAGGAAATCTCATCACCCTCCTCACTCCTTCATTCCCTCGCTCTTCTCGTCGATGGTTCGGGTGGAGTGTCGGTAACGTTTGCACAACTTAGACCAACGCCCACTTCAAGCATTTCTGACGTCATCGAGAAGAAATAAGATCAAGGGTGTGACCAATAGTATTGAGTTCGTATGTACTTTAACAAAAAATTAATAGATGCACTCATAACAAACAGTTCAACTCGTTGATTTTCTTACTTCTGTAGTCAGTATTCTTTCTTTGATATTCGAGGAGAAATAAGATCAAGGGTGTGACCAATAGTATTGAGTTCGTATGTACTTTAACAAAAAATTAATAGATGCACTCATAACAAACAGTTCAACTCGTTGATTTTCTTACTTCTGTCGTCAGTATTCTTTCTTTAATATTTGGGAAGAAATAAGATCAAGGGTGTGACCAATAGCATTGAGTTCGTATGTACTTTAACAAAAAATTAATAGATGTACTCATAACAAACAGTTCAACTCGTTGATTTTCTTACTTCTGTAGTCAGTATTCTTTCTTTGATATTCGAGGAGAAATAAGATCAAGGGTGTGACCAATAGCATTGAGTTCGTATGTACTTTAACAAAAAATTAATAGATGCACTCATAACAAACAGTTCAACTCGTTGATTTTCTTACTTCTGTCGTCAGTATTCTTTCTTTAATATTTGGGAAGAAATAAGATCAAGGGTGTGACCAATAGCATTGAGTTCGTATGTACTTTAACAAAAAATTAATAGATGTACTCATAACAAACAGTTCAACTCGTTGATTTTCTTACTTCTGTAGTCAGTGTTCTTTCTTTAATATTCGAAAAGAAATAAGATCAAGAGTTCGTATGTACTTTAACAAAAAATTAATAGATGCACTCATAACAAACAGTTCAACTCGTTGATTTTCTTACTTCTGTAGTCAGTATTCTTTCTTTAATATTGATCATTCTACCCATGGCGCTGGAGAGTAAATATGGGTTAGCTATCTGTGTGTGCCAGCATAGCTCATCCTGAATGTACCTTATGCTATCTAGAAGCGTCATATACTTCTAGCTTCAGAGCAATTTCATTGGGATGGGATTAGGTGGCGTACGTTCTTCATTGATTTACGAGGTACATTATCAGTACGAGAATACTCTACATGATGACTCCTATTTTTTCCCCTTTAATTCTAGAATTATCTATATAATCTGATATACTGCTCACTGACTATGGAGCATTTAGAACTTTTCTTTAGTAATAGATATTGGAGATTTATTTGTTTGTAGATACAGTTCATGACGTGTTTTCAATTTTTTATAGGTTCTTGTTGATATAATGCAGCCCGTGGAGCACCAAATATTTTTCGTAAGAGCAACATTACAGGGATATTTGTATCACATTAAAGTGCTATTATATGTAATTAGTTAAGAGTTGCATGCTGCATTCTTTCTGGGTGAAAGTGTTTTGATACCCCTTGTCTTGTTTCTAAGTCTACCTAGTTTATGTGATAGTCTTTTTCATGATTCCTTTCCTCATCTCCTCTCACATTTCCTCCTACATTTCTTCCCTCGATCGCTCATTTCCTTTTCATTTCCTCCTCCGCTTCTTCCTTACCTCCTTCCCTGCTTCCCCTTCTCTCCTTCCCTCTTTCTCCTTCTTTCTCTCCTCTTTCCTCTCCTCCTTTCACCTTACTTTCTGTCCTCCAATTTCTTCCTTTTCTCTTTGCCCCCTCCACCTCCCTCCTCATATTTCTGTCTCCTCTTTCTCTTCTTTTCCTCCTCCTCTTCCTCCTCATCTTAATCCCTCTTTTTTCTCCTCCTTTTCCTCTCCTTTCTTTTTAATTAATTTCCTCGTTTTCTTTTTCTTTTGCCTTCTTCTCCCCTTTTTTGTCCCCCTTTTCTCTTTATTTCCTATTTCCTCCTCATCCTCCTTATCTCCCTCCCTCTCTCCCTCTCCCTCTCCTCTGATTTTCTTTCTTTTCCCCTCCCCCTCCCGTTCTCCAATTTTCTTGTCTCCTCTTCATTATTTTCCTCCCTCCTCCTTATCTCCCCCCTCTTTCCCTCTTCTTTCCCTCTAATTCTCTTTCTTTATCTCCTCTTCCTCTCCAATTTTCTTGTCTCCTCCTCTTCATTATTTTCCTCCCTCCTCCTCATCCTCATTATCTCCCTCCCTCTTTCCCTCTTCTTTCCCTCTAATTCTCTTTCTTTATCTCCTCTTCATCTCCAATTTTCTTGTCTCCTCTTATTCATTATTTTCCTCCCTCCTCCTTATCTCCCTCCCTCTCTCCCTCTCCCTTTCCTCTATTTTTCATTCTTTCCCCTCTCCCCTTTTCCAATTTTACTGTCTCCTTCTCTTCCTCATTTTCCTCCCTCCTCCTCATCTCTCTCGCTAAACCTCTTCTTCCTGAACGAATCACCTCCAAGCCCAGAATTCGTCTCCTTTTGCACAATCCATTATAACTCACAACGTAAACACTATCCCGTCTATCAAGACAAATTGAATCTGTGTCCGGTAGAACTTTATGCGCTTGTTATAGTGATAACTTTTCATTGGATACTATTTGGAGGCCCAGGGATACTTTAAGACGCTCTAGCTCATTTGGTTCTAATGTCTCAGGGCTCCTTGCCTCTTGTAGTTGAAATGTTTATCTCGGCGTGGTTCTCCAGCATTATTATGCTGGGGAGATGCTCATTTTATAACTAGGTGCTAGGGACGTTAGCTCACACATCCTCCCCAACCAGGTGGCGGCACGCCCAGCGTTTCTCGCTAGCATGCTACTTGCTTTTGTTACTTCGTTTGAGTAGAAACGACTTCGGTTACATTTTTTTTTCGGTTTTTCAAATTACTTTTTCGTCATTTAGTGAGAAGCTGAATGGTGAAAAAAGAGAAGTTAAACCTAGAATACGAATGTTAGAAACATTCTTGAGACCTTCTTATGGAAGTCAAGAATATTGTAAGTGAAGTCATTTCCACTCAAACGAAGTAGCAAAAACAAATAGCAAAAGCAAATAGCAAAAGCAAATAGCAAAAGCAAATAGCAAAAGCAAATAGCAAAAGCAAATAGCACGCTACCCTAGTGTGCCGCCACCCTTAGTTGAGGGTTTTGTAAGCTCATTTTGCCAGATATATTAGCTTGCTGACGCATAACTAATAAGCTGCTCAATTTGTATGAATAAGTCTTTTATTCTCACTTGAAATATTGTCTTTTTTGTGTGTGAATAGCTCTTTTTTTGGAATTAGTTAAGTATGAATAATAGTTATGAACTAAGAGTTCCGTCTAGTGAAAATTTACAGTATTTGTATACATCATGATGTTACCTCACGATCTGCATATAAATTTATGAGTCATGTAATATAAATCGTGGTGGGCGTCAGGTAGCACAGGGCGTTTTCTCTGATGAATCATATTTTCATTCTCATTCTAACGAGGATAAATCTTCTTCTTGAATAGCCTGTGAGTCTCAGGTATATTTGTAATTCATTATCTGTGACCGCATGTTCGGATTTGTTTCTTTTTAATCCAAAACAACCGTTACCCGTAGAGCGAGGAACATGATGATGCCAGGGAAGAAGCATCATATTTCTGCCATTCAGATAATTGAAATCAGAGGTGTCCTTTTGAAATTTGATATTTTGCCAAAAGTATTACTCCAACGGCTATCTAATTATATATATATATTGTAAATCCTTAAGATATAATGTTCAACCTCTTTCAGTTTACAAAATATTTTAGTTTAGTTCCTGATGAGAGTACGAGTGACCGTTTGTCACCTTGGACTAAAACCAACTGTCTGTCCACGTTCATCTCAAAACATTCCATTTGCGTATGTGATCAAAACACAATTTGCATAACTCAGATCCCCCGGTTCCAAAGGTCGCCATTAACCCTTACACAATAATTCTGATTCCCTTTCCACGAGGATACTTGATCTATTAAGTGCAGAGAACATAAATCCCTGGACTCGTCGATAATTCTAGCGTGCATGAGTGGTTCCAGCCTTTCGACGTTCATTGAATACAAAGGAAAGGAATCGTCTCTTCCAGTTTGGGTCTGGGGGATCCTTGATACTGAGACAACAACAGGGGCTCCGTCCAATTGAATAAAGTTACTTGTCGCAGCCAATTATACTACATTCCAATGAGCAATTACACTCGATATCTGCCGTGTAGCTTGGTACAGTTGGTAGCCCTGCAGGCTCCTGCTCCAAACAGGCATCAGCGACACGCATATTCCTCACCTCCTTCAGAAAATATTATATTTCTCCACTTTGTTCATTAGATAGGAAAATTTTGTTTCGATCATTAGAAAGAGCAGTCATTCTACAACTATATTAGTATCTTCAAAAATCGGTAGGGTAAGAAACTAAGTAATTATATGGAGTTGAAATCAAGGAAAAGGAATAATCGTTTCATACACATGTTTACTTATAATCGATATTTACAGCAATTATGATAACAAGTGTAGAATAAAACATGTTTTATTATATATAACTCCTGAACACAGTGGTGCATTTGGTTTTTGCATAGAAAACCCTAAAAACGAAAATTAAAGATTCTTATAAATATTTTGCGTCATGACTGATGGTAGTTGCCTCTTCCTTCCCTCCTCCTTCTCCTCCTCTTCTTCCTCCTCCTTCCAACTTATTCATCATTTAATTACCACGAGAAAATATTCGTTTTACTTATAATATATGTCTAATTATCTTACCTTCTTAAGGTGCACTCAAATAATCTACCTACCGTCTCCACAGATTATTGATAAATTAACATTACATAAAGATAATCTCGGATAAGTATGATGGAAAACAAATATTTTCTCATAATAAAGTAAATGATGAAGAAGTTGTGAGGAGGAGGAGGAGGAGGAGGAAGGTAGGAGGAGGAGGGTAGGAGAAGGCAACTACCATCCCTCCTTCCCTCCCTTCCTACTTCCTTCCCTCCTTCCCTACCTCCCTCCCTCCCTCGCACCACGAGCATCATGACACAAAATATTGATAATAATCCTTAATTTTACCTTTTAATGTTTTTTATGTGGAATCTGAATGTACCATCGTATTCAGAAGTTCTTTGATTAGGATAAGACATGTTTTATTTTACACATGTTATCATAATTGCTGTAAATATCGATTATAAGAAAATATGTGTATAAACCAATAATTTCTTTTCTTTGATTTCAACTCTACATAATTACTTAGTTTCTTACTCTATCGAGTTTTGAAAACACTGTTATAGTTGTAGAATGACTGGTCAATCTAATAATTGGAAAAAAAAATCCTATCTTATGAACAAGATAGAGAAATATAATATTTTCTGAAGGAGGTGAGGAATTTGCGCGTCGCTGGTGCCTGTGTGGAGCAGGAGTCTCCAGGACTACCAACCGTACCGAGCTGTACGGCAGAAATCGAGTGTAATTTCTTATTGGAATGTAGTACAGATAAGAGGACCACCACTGTCAAAGGATTAACGGAGGTTGGCTTTAAGCCATAAACTTCACCAGAGGTCCCTCAGCTAAACCAAATCAGATCAAATTACCATACACACACATACATACATACATACATACATACATACATACATGCAAACATACATACAAATATACACACATACATGCATAAATACATATATACACACAGAAATACACAAATACACACATGCATACAAACATACGTACGTACACACATGCATATATACTTACATACATTCATACATATATGCTTACATACACACATACATATATACATACATACATACATATATACACACATACATTCATACATATATGCTCACATACATATACACATACACATATACATACATACATTGGTGCCCTGATCTTTGCCATTACTATTCTGGGATGAGAATTGAGAATCACATGAAATTGATGGTGATCATTTTACATCCACAAGCAATTTATTGTTGTTGGAGGGGAAAAAATCAATTATAGATATATCCGTATATTGTTGGGTGATGCTGCTCAACCTGTTCCATATCTTTTTGTGGCTTGGCATGCGGTCATGGAAAAAAGTGTACACCTTTGAAAGCACAGAAGTGCAATATATATATATATATATACATATATATATATACATATATATATATATATATATATATATATATACATATATATATATACATATATATATATATATATATATAATATGTATATGTGTGGATATATATATATATATATATATATATATATATTTACGGAGAAATCATCTCAGATATCAATAGAGATAATAAAATCACCTTAAGGCACAAAAAGAATGTCTTAAAGAAAATACAAAAAAGCAGAACAGGCAATCACGTTTAACTCTACTTGTTGAAGAGAGAATCTCCTGCCCATTTATATATATATATATATATATATATATATATATATATATATATATATATATATATATATATATATATATGCAAGTAACCACTAGGAAAATTATTTTGTCTATCAAGACACATTCAAAGGTACTCTTAAATAGACTTAAACGTTCGGTTACCAAGTTTTCATTTTCCTAGTGGTTACTTGCATATTTTGTGAATCACGTGTTGTTTGTGATTTCTTTGTATATATATATGATATATATATATATATATGTATATATATATATATATATATATATATATATATATATGCACATATACACATATTCGTTTATCTATATCATTTAGCTTCCATGAACAGGCCAGCTCATATGGGCTTTAACCATTCAACCACGGGGTAGTGTTCTCCTATGTTAAATGTATGTAAGCTATCACTATCTACTCCCAAAAGGAAATAAAAGTACAATGCATATCTGTGACCAACCCTATAATGATCAAATCACGAAGGGAACATTTGCTTTGGCTGTGTATCATTGTTGTTCTCGTTCTGTGTCAAATCTCCTGTGGGTTTAGAGGTATGAATTGTGATCTTGTGCTCAGATTTAGCTCGGAAATCAAACTTCTCTAAATTCGTTTTATTTTATTTTATTAGTTTATTTATTATTATTGTTATTATTATTATTATTATTATTATCATTGTTATTACTATTATTATTATTATTATTATTGTTGTTGTTATTATCATTATTATTATTGTTATTATTTTTATTGTTATTATTAATATTATTATTATTATTATTATTATTATTATTATTATTATACACACAGACACACACACACACACACACACACACACACACACACACACACACACACACACACACATACATCTCTTCTGGCGATTTCACCTTTTTGTCCTGATTGCCACTTGGTTATATATTTATTTTTGTGACAACTTTTTCATGGACTGGAGGTGAGTTTCCTTATATCATCCACATTTCTCCTCTTTTTAGGTTCCCCAAAGCGTGCCCTACACGATCAATATTATTGCGCAATATATCGTATTTTACAGTATTATTGAGAATGTAGGGACGGTATAGAAGATGCACAGTACATTTGTACAGTACGTCTGTACATTTGAGGTCTTCAATATATTGTGTCATTCTTCAATATCATCCCTACGCCGTCAATAATACTGTATAATACTGAATATTGCGCAATAATATTGATCGTGTAGGGCCCGCTTAAAGGTGGCGGCACACTAGGCTAGCATGCTACTTGCTTTTGCTACTTCCTTTTGAATAGAAACGATCTCGGTTGTAATACTCTAGTTTTCCGTAAGAACTTCTCAACAATTTTGTCTAATATTCGTATTCTAGGTTTAACTTTTCTTAATTCGTCATTCAGCTTCTCACTATACGACGCAAGAGTAATTTGACATTTGGAAATTTGAAGAAAAAAAAAAAAAGATCAGGACAGGTCAGGCCAGATTAGGTCAGGTTACGTCAGTTCATGTTAGGTCAGATTAGTTCAGGTTAGGTTTGGTTGGGTTAGGTTAGGCCAGGCTAGGTTGGGTTAGGTTAGGTATGTTCGGTTAGGTTAGGTTAGGCTAAGTTAGGTTGGGTTGGGTTAAGATAGGCTGGGTCAGGTTAGGTAGTTTAGATTAGATAGTTTAGGTTAAGTAGTTTAGATTAGACTAGGTCAGGCCAGGTTAGGTTAGGTGTAACATCACGGGAATTTGAAATAGACTACTTAAAAGATCGAGTTTCTTACCTGTTTTGATCAGAGGCAATTTTATTTTTTATTTTTATTATTATTATTGTTATTATTATTGGTAGTAGTATTAGTAGTAGTATTATTACTTTATTGTTATTATTATCATTATTATTATTATTATTATTATTATTACTATTATTATTGTTATTATTGGTATCATCATCATCATCATCATCATCATCATCATCATCATCATAATTATCATTCGTTTAGTACTCGGATTTGTCTCACAACGCTCGTACACCAATTTCACCGGGACTCCTACGAGAAATCGCGTTCCTTCACGTTCTGTGCCATTCCAGGACACACTTGATAAAACCTTCCATCTCGTAACACTTTTACGTAATAAAAACACACCTTCATCCCGAGAAGACATTCTTCGAATCTCAAACGGCGCCTGGATGTCTCGTCCAGGACACTGGGTCTCAGATTGCGGTACGATTATTATCTATGGAGGTAGCACGACTTTAAAGGGGTTGGTACGTTCACCTCGGTGCGATTATCGCTCAACGATGATCGTTCATGGCTCAACGATGATCGTCAAACGATTGTCTAGTATATTGATTCTTTGCTTCTTGAATGGGGTTCGTTTGCTTTGAGTTGCGAGGTACGAGTTGGTGGATGTGTTAGCGTTGAGTAAAACGAAACTGAAAGGAAAAGGTAGACTGGAGTTTGGGAACGTAGGAGGGAGGGTGTGGGGGGTCGAGAAGAGGGAGACGTGGCACAGCTCGTGAGTTAATGTGTTATCACACTGGGCTAATTTTCCTCCGACTGTTGGAGCAGTTTTGCAGCCTGCAACTTTCGGGAAGGAATCTTATATGCTGTTGGGAAAAAATCCTCCACCATATCAAACGACATTCTATATATATATATACATACACACACACACACATATATATATATATTTGTCATAATATTTGTCAATATATATATATATATATATGTGTGTGTGTGTGTGTGTTTGTGTGTGTTTGTGTGTGTGTGTGTGTGTGTACATATAATTTGAAATCATGAATCTAAAGTGTACTAATTTAATGAATTGACTGAAAAATATACTGCATTGTTCATAAAAGGTAGAATTCAATCAGCTATAAATTCTTATGAACACCACCTTGTTCGACAAAGAAAAAACTAATTGATGCGCTGAAAGCGCTTTACCTTATCCCATTTTTGTCTGAGCTTGCAAGGAGGTTTGCCTTCATCCAGCAAGTATGGGTGTCCGGCCATGAATTAATTCAATGGTACGAGTTTATGTACACGCCCGTCTCCCGTCAGTGTTTTTTCTTCATTTATATAGATTACAGGGGCTGTAAACTATTGCGATTAATCATCTCGTTATTGAGTGCCGCTTGTTGTATTCTATTTTCGTTGTCCTCCATGTTTTTAGTGCACATTCGTAGCTTCCCTCCTCCATCTACTTGGTACTAAAGGGTTGAAGTCAGTCAAACAATCTGTTGCCCCTGGTCTCTGTTCCAAGAAACCCACGATTCCTAGTTAGCTATCAACAATCACCAGATTGGCTCATATGTAACTCTGGATTACGAAAGATTACAAAGGCTGAGCATGCCGACAGGAGACCTTTTGATCCATAATTGGGTCGGATGTGAAAATATATATATATAATAATGATAGATAAAATAAATCAATAAACATATAATTTATAATAGTATAAATAACAATAGATAGAATAAATGCATAGGTATACTTAAATAATAAGCAAACAGGTAAATAGTAAATGATAATAGACAGATACATTATATCAAATGAAAAACAAGCAAATGATAAAAAGAAATAATATCAAACAAATAATATAAAATAGATGGCAGGCATTACAGCATCTTGCTTAGGTGTTTATCTAAACGAATCTTAAAGCTTCGAACTGAATTACATTGCACTGCCTCTGCAGGAAGTTTATTCCATTCATTAACTACACGGTTGGCGAAGTTGTTTCTACCCACTTCCAAATCATATCTTATTTCCTGACAGTTTCAGACCATTATTTCTTGTCGGATTCTCATTCAGTGTGAAAATTTCGCCACTTTTGATGTCAATTCCCTTTAGGATCTTAAAGACCCGTATTAAATCACCCCTAAGTATACGCTTTTTTAGGAAAAATAGATGAATTTGTTTTAGTCGATTTTCGTATGATTTATTTCTGATATTTGGAATCAGTTTTGTGTCTCGCCGTTGTATTTTTTCCAATCTGTCAATGTCTTTAATGAGATTCGGTGACCATACGTATACAAAATATTCCAAATTTGGACGAACTAGTGATTTATATAGCTTGTTCATGACAGATGGACTTTTAAGATCAAAAGAAAGCGCAATCAGTTCTAGAGTCTTATTTGCGTTCTCTGAGACGGAAATGCACTGCTTAGATAATTATACTGAGACCCTTTTCACTATCCACTTATTAATTATTTTCCAAATAACTTGTAATCGTACTTGTTTTTATTTTTACCTGTGTCCATAAGCTTGCATTTACTTGTGTTAAATTTCATTAGCCACTTTTCAGACCATGGCTGCAGTTTATTTAAATCTTCTTGAATATCTAATTGATTTAAGTGATCATTTGCCATTCCGGACATTTTTGTATCATCAGCAAACTTGGAGATTTCAATGCTCGGGACGGGGAATTGAACGTGTGACAGTTAATCCTGTCATGGATCAGTTTTTTATTATGATTCATGAATTCACAATGTCTTAATTGAGGTGTAATTTTTTTTTTCATTTTTCCCTGAAAACGTAAATAGTTCAAGATTAATGACCAAAATTGGCATGCGTGTAAGTTTATCAACAGACATTGATAACATTATTGCTGTCAGTCACCAACAAGTGTCACATTAAGCGAAACATAAATTTCATTTTCAGATAAAGAAAAAGTTAATTGATCATAAACAAAGTTTAATGGGAGAAGCGATATTAAAAAAAGAAAAAATCCCAAATCATATGATTAGCTCCGTGGGAGAGTGATCCAAGCGCCATGGGCCCCCCAGACCCTGATTTCGTGCTCAATCAACCGACCTGGGCCTCTTGGGAGTTGGATTCGTTTCCTTCTGAGTTGCCATGTTCGAGGGAGACGAATCCATCTCCCACCGAGCGGCCCGTGGAGCTTGGATCACTCTCCCACGGAGCTACTCATAGATTGGGAAGTCATGTTATTTGTGACTTTATTTTTCAGAGTCGTTTAACAATATTTTTCTTAGAAGTGAAATGTACTATTTTTTCCATTTCACGAATCTACACTGCTTCCATTCATTCTTCTATTTTGTATGTGTCAACTTTGTATAATGAAAACATTCTGATAATAAACAACATTTCCTGTGAAAATAAAACTTTTTACCGACAATTCTTACATAGAAATGTAAGATTAGTATTAGGGATCCACGAAAGGTTGAGAAACACAAACTTAAGTACCTAAATGTACACTCTCTGGAAAGAATGTGGAATGCGCGGAGATCCAATAGGGATATTCAAATGGGTCAAGGGTGTAGTGATGCCTCGCTTGTTAACCAGTTAATTGTTAACCCCTAAAGTACAAATTAGTGTAAAGTCGTTTGCTTAGGTTAGCGCACAAATAAACTACTGAACCAGAGGTGTCTGGCATCAGGAGTGTGGCGTCAGCACAAAGGTGTGTGTGGCTTGTTAATAACCATTTAATTGTTAACCCCTAAAGTACAAATTAGTGTAAAGTCGTTTGCTTAGGTTAACGCACAAATTAGCTACAAAACCAGAGGTGTCTGACATCAGGGTTTTGGCGTCAGCATAGGGGTGTGTCCGGCTCAGTCCAGTGAGGGGTAGAACA
>NC_134804.1:47484034-47494034 GCF_046742065.1 Oratosquilla oratoria
TCCTTTCTGACAATGACAGAAACAAACACTATCACAACACAAACATCAGCCGAAAGATCTGCCGTCGGGGGTGAGAAGATGAGAACAGTTACTGGCTCCTGTGGGGACGCGAATTCCCCATGAACGCAGAAACCACGAGGCAATAACAAGTATTATGACGAAGAATAAAGTTATGCCAACAAGATCCACTAATTGATTATATTATGCCAGCGCGGTTCCGGACAATGCATCAAGCCTCGACTCCGTGTAACACGAGGCGTGATGCATAATGCAGAGCCGTTTTTGTCCTCACCGGGTTCGGGTGGGGGCAAACGCTACATCACGTCTCATGAACCTTCGTGAGATGCTACAAGTTGATAAAATCCTCATCAATATTCCAGTCACAAAAAGACGTCAGGAAGCTGATGATCCCCGGCCAGCCACGGGGTACTGGACAGGAACCACTGGGTGGCTACTGGTTTCCGGAGCCCGTCGCCGTTGGGTTATTGAAGTAATCATGAGCGAACTGTGGCAAAAATTGATTAGTATCGTGTGGTCGGACGTGTAAGAAGGTGCACGTGCATGCACCTGTGTTTATGTAAATTAAAATCAAAGAGAATTTGCTTTCGTCCACCGTATAATCATGTACATGTGTTACACACACGCACGGGCACACATACACACACACACACACACACACACATACACACACATACACAGGGCTGAAAATAACTTCAATATCGCTGTGCTTCGAGTCGTTACTCCAACTCTCGTGGGCGGGGAGTTGGGTGTGTGTGTGTGTGTGTAAGGTCAAAGCATTACCCATAGATCGGTCATACGAGCTCTGAGCTCTCTTCCGGGAGGGAAATAGCTGTCGATCACGAGTCCAACACGTGATCCAAAGACCAAGGTGAATCACACACACACACCTCAGAGATGGAATCAGGAAGACAGGGAACATGATAAAGGAGAAAGCAAAGAACAATTAAAACGACGACATTATTATATCTAACAGTCAATGGAGTGGGCCCAATTAGGTATACATAGGAGAAACTAAAATTGGAATAAGTAATAAAGAAGGTACTGGAACTTAAGATTGAGGTTGATTAACTCTATTGAACCATTTGGATCAACACCTACGACTGTGGGAGAATACCCGCATAACAAAGAAAGATATGAGAAAGAGAATGTAAAAAGAAGCATTCAAGGCAGCACACATGTACATAAGATGTATTGTAAACCAAATAGAGGGATTTATGTGTTAGGAAAAGGGAACAGGAATGATGGCTGGAAAAAATAGTGAGAGAGAGAGAAAGAGAGAGAGAGAGACTAAATCACAAGAGGAGATGCCATCGAGGACGAGGTGGCGAAATGTCTTATCAGGGGCCAAAGGGAGAGGACTTCGAGGATGAATTGTCACACTGACGCATGAATGGATATTATTTCTGTAAAATATCTCTGAGTAAGGACTAGGGTTCATAATATTGGAGAAATTAATTCATGCAGCCTGATCGATTGATAATTGCCATAATGTATTTCATATAGTATATTATATATATATATATATATATATATATATATATATATATGCAAAGTAGACCACTTGGAAAAAGAAACTAACGAAGCAGAGCGCTTTCGTGTATTACATCTTCAGTGCAAAAAGTACATGTATATATATATATATATATATATATATATATTATATCACAACTAACACCACAGCCGGACGAAAGAAAAAGTTGCGTAAGCGGAACTATATATTTCGATTGCTACCTGCAATCCCCCTGACCCGACCTCGTGTCAGCCTCAGGTCAACTAGGGTTGGGGCAGTGATGTTCTTTATCTTCTCATGTTCCCTTTCTTTTGTAAGAGGTTGCTACTTAAGATAGCCTCCTCCCTGCCACTTTGTACTACTGAAGAGGATTGCAGGTAGCAATCGAAATATATAGTTCGTCCGACTGTGGTGTTAGTTGTGATTTATAAATGTGTTACTACATTTCTCACCTGTGATATATATATATGTATGTATGTATATATACATATATATATATATATATGTATATATATATATATATATGTGTGTGTGTGTGTGTATTAGACTAACAACATACAGTGTACATAAATTTCATAACCACAAAATACTAAATTGAAAGGGATGTGCTAGTGCTAAGTAATCATACTATAAACATAAATTCTTAAGACATATAAAGCAAGAATATCTTAATGTCTAAAAATTTCTGAAGTTATACTGACGTCTGAGGTGAAATGTAAATGTGTGAACATTGTGATGAATGTGGATTTGTGATAAAGGGAACACGGACTGAGGAAAACACTTTTATTCCTAATTAGTTTCGCCTGAGTGGCTTCTCCAGAGGAATAAGGCTCGACATCAAGCTGGCCGATTTATACATGACAAAAGAGGGAGAGAAAGGGACGCAAAACACGTGGTCGCGTCCTTTTCTCTCTCTCTCTCTCTCTCTCTCTTTTTTTTTTTTTTTTTTTTTTTTTTAAGAATAACACTCTTTCGGACCACGAAAATATTACGAGATTTCTAGCTCTTGTCAACCACAAATAGCTACACTCGTACTAACAGATTAACATACCAGCACAACCAAACGTACCCGGACGGAGAACAAACGCCATCAAATAACCATTACCACGAATATCAACCACGACAAATCTCCACGGCAGAGGAAACACCTGAAGAGTTAAGATTTCGCAGAATTCTTGTGTACCTTTTGGTAAATAGTAAAAAAAAAAATAAGAGAAAATATTCCCGGACATAAATTTCCCTTGCAAGTAAGCATTTATTTGCCATAAATATTTCACTCAGACTTTTACTGAGGTCTTGTGCATAAAGGTTTTCGTAAATGAATCTTTATGATTCATTTGGGGATTCATATGTTAACAATATAAACACGAAGTACTGTCATTGATTTATGCATAAACATACATGAATATAAAAACACATAGTGAATACATGCATAGATATATACCTGCCTACATCCAAAATATATATGTATACACACACACACACACACACATGGCGCTGTGGTTAGAGCTCTGGCCTGCCACTACGGAGGTCCGGGTTCGACTCTCGCCCGGGGCTGAAATAATATCAGTATCGCAGCGCTGAGGGGTGTTACTCCAACTCTCGTGGGCGGGGAGTTGGAGGTGTGTGTGTGTGCAAGGTCATAGCATTACCCATAGATCGGACTTACGAGCTCTGAGCTCTCTTCCAGGAGGGAAATAGCTATCGATCACGACCAACACGTGATCCAAAGACCAAGTGAATACATACACACACAAATATATATACATATATACATATATGTATATATATATATATATATATATATATATATATATATATATGTGTGTGTGTGTGTGTGTTAGATGATTTTATTTCAGGAAGCATGGAGTTCGCAAAGAAGTGTTTACACACAAAGACAAAGACAACAATATTTTTTATTGTGCTTGTCCTTTACTAGTAATTTATGGACTAGTTTAATGAATGGTAAAGTGATATTTAGTAGATTAAGTAACCATTTTCATTCATAGAGAAATCATGGCCAGGAAATGGGATTGCTAAGCCAGACCGGCTATATATAGCTAACAGGTTATGTTAGGATTTATTTATTTATTTATTTATTTATTTATTTTTTAGGTGTGGCTCAGGAAAAACATCTCGAAGAGCGAGAAGAAGAGGAGGAAAAAGAGGAAAAAAATGATAAAGTAGTTCAGAATGTAATTCTGAAGTTGATAAACGATGATGGATATGCTTGAATTCGTGCGTTTACATGCTTGTGTGTGTGTGTGTGTGCGTGTGTGTTTGTATGTGTGTGTGTGTACTTGTGTGCGTGTAGGTGCGCGCGCGCGCATGAATCTGTGTGATTCACCACGGTCTTGGATCACGTGTTGTGCTCGTGATCGATAGCTATTTTCCTCCCGGATGAGAGCTTAGAGCTCATATATTGCCCGATATATGGGTAATGTTACAACCTTACACACACACACACACACACACACACACACACACACACACACACACACACACACACACACACACACACACACACACACACACACACACACACAACCAAACTTGTTTGTGTGTCTGTGTTCGTGTGTATGTATGTGTACAATGCAGTATGTGTTTTCGATGAGTGTCTGTGTGTGTATGAGTGTGTGTTGATTAATTATTTGATGTATGGTGACTTTAGAGCATGGTAATATAGATAGTACCTTAATGTACTTCTTCGGTAACAATTACTTATTACAGAATGTAAAAATCCCATAAAATAAAGGAATACACTCGTCCATTTGATTACCTTCAGTGAAAATATCATACTTGATGTAACAGTCAGTGAGAACATTACATCTAGTAACCAAAATCTAATAAAGCTTGAATTACAAAATAATTATAGAATTAGCAGTTGTAGTTCTAATATACACAACTTCAGAAAAGGTCATTTTAACTGTCGTAAAAAAGAGTTTCAACTCATAGTTTGGAGTCAAAATTAGGCGTGAACCTAGTGAGAGAAATATAGGAAAAGGATTAACAAACTTCGTTTATTGCAAAGCAAAGACGTTACCATTGGTCCACACATGATCGTACAAAAAAGAACGATCTGGAAATTGATATGACCATTCCAGATCGTTACTTTTATTTTTCTATTTATTTATTTATTGTACGGTCATGCGTGCTACAATAGTATCACCCTTGTTTTGTGATAAGTAGTCGCACATCCAAGGGTTCGAGTCCCAGCGGCGTAGTTCGTTAATCCATTTGTCGTAACTTCACACAACATGTAGGAAATATATTTCAAAACACGTTCTCGAAAATCATTCATGATAGCATTTTGGTGAAAGTAAAACAGCCTCCTAAAAATTAATTACATTAAAAAATTACATGACAAGGGAACTCAAAATAGGCTTGAAGGAAGTCAAGCGTTCTGAACTTATTGATTATGATGAAGACTGTTTAAGGATTTGGAACGATTTGAAAACAACGATTAGACATGAAAAATAAGGATGAGAAATTGATTGTTGATAAGTAAATAAATAAATTAATTAATCAATAGATAAATGAAATGAAACACTGTAAAGTTACATTAGTGATGAGAAGGTTATCTAAAATCATACTGGTTCACTTGTGTCTGCCGACGATCATCTTAACATTCAAATGAAATTATGCGCAACACTGGAAACATCTATTTCAATTCTGTATTCGTAAACGAAACACCTCGAAGGAAGAAGTAGTATCTGAATCATGTATTATGTTGAGCAGAAATATACTCACTTCTGTAAGCATTACTTAGATAATATTCGAAGATGTATAGAAAACTTAGAAACCAATCAACACCAGGGCAAGGTGGTTGTCATTATTTTTTTTTAAGGAGATGAAAGTTAGATTAATATTACACTAAAATGATATTCAAAAACCCATTACAGTCGTGGATATATAAAAAAAAAAAAAAAAAAAAAAAAAAAAAAATATATATATATATATATATATATATATATATATATATATAATATATATATATATATATATATTATATATATATATATATATATATATATTAGCAAACGTTACTCCTTTATTCGAAATGAGTTAAAAATCAGAAACCATAGAAAAGCAGGCTTCAGTTTAAGTAAAATGATAAAAACAAGCAAAGAAAATGCCGTGGATCGTCACTCAGAAGACAACTATCTAACAAATGATAGTCAGCACAGTCTCAGATATCACTCTTTCTCTAATAACCTTTCATAATTTTACATCAGTTATCTCAATCTACTAGAAAGTTAGTTATGCAAATTTAGTGTATCTGGACTTTGAAAAAATATGTATATTGTTCTGCACGAGAGACAACTAAACTCACTTTACATTAAGCAAAAGGTAACTATCTGGTTTGCATTGGAAACTGGTTGAGCAATCGTAAACAAATAGTTGTTCTGAGCGATAAAACCTCTACCTGAAAAAATGTTACAAGTGGAGTTCCTCAGGGTTCTGTTCTAAGACCACTTCTGTTTGTTGTACATGATAAGGACATTGGGTGTGGGTTTTCGTTGAGGACGCTAAGCTTTACAAATACCAAATAATCACTCAAATCAACTGGACATTCAAGGATATTTAGACAAATTAGTACGATAGTTTCAGAAGTGGCTAATGAAATTTAACTCATGTAACTATAAAGTTATGCACACGGGTAAAAATGTGAATGCAAGTAATATAAAGAAAAAAGAAAAAGATAAAGGAGGCTGGTGTATCTATTAGTATCAATCTTGAAACACTTAATCAGTGTATTTCTGCTTCAGAGAAAACAGATAGGATGCTCGGATTGGTTGCGCGATCTTTTGACTTCAAAACAATTAACCAGTGATTCCAATCACTGACCCATGCAGACTGTGAGTTTGCTGTTTCTGCATGGCTCCCAAATCTCATTAAAGTCATTCATCTATTGGAAAAGGTACAGAGGCGAGGCACAAAGTTCATACGAAATATAAGAAAGGTATAATAAGAAAAACGCTTAAAACATTTTAACATTCTTTCCACAAAAATAGAAAATATAAAGACAATTAACAATATAAAGACAATTGGTGACACACACAAAAAAAAGGCAAGAGATAACTGCCTCATGCATTAAGGATGTACATTAAACTTAGTAGAATGTGGAGGGAATTTCGCTAAAGGAACGTTTTGTTTGTCGCGATTATCGCTCAACGATGATCGTTCATGGCTCGACGATGATCGTCAAACGATTATTTAGAGCACTAATTCTTTGTTTTGGAATAGGTCTATTTTGCTTCGTGCTGCAAATTACTACGAGGCTGATCCTTTTAACCGAACCTGCAACCAACGCGCTCACCCAAATAAGATGCCAGTTAGTAGGATGCTCGTCTCCCGCCACTCCCTGTGGTAGTAGGCTAATAATTAATCGCAACGAGCAAAGCGTACTTCATGCGTGGAGCTAATTAATGGAATAAGTTTCCAGCTGAGGCGATTGATCGTAATACAATTTTGAACTTTTAAAACTGGTTTGGGCAAACACTTATTATTATTGTTACTATTATTATTATTATTGATATTTTCATTATCATTTAGTATTATTGTTATTATTATAATTATTATTGTACTTGCGACGGAGGTCGAGATGATGGTTCGAAATCTGCCACTGGCGAGTTGAACCAAGGGCATGGTACATCAAATCCCATTCAACAAATTCCTCCGTAAGAGGCACCGTCCTAGCCTCATGATGGCGGAGGGGGTGGTGGAGAGTTTCACCTAATAATTATTAACATCATTATGGTTTTAGCGTTTGACCTTGTTATGAACTGAAAGATGTCCTTTTTGAATCTACATAATTCCCCCCCCCCCAAAAAAAAAAAAAAAAAAAAAAAAAAATATATATATATATATATATATATATATATATATATATATAATACTAATAAATTCTTATTTTTTACTTCAGCTCCCAGTAGTGGGCGTTGATGCCTGTCAGTGGTCCCAGCATGTTCCTCCATCTGGCTCTGTCATGGAAAGCCCCTTCTTCCTCAGAGTTTCGATGTTGAGCAAGTCATGTCTGCTGAGGGCTTCTTCAACATTTTCTTTCCATCTATTTCTCGGTCTTCCTGTTGGCCTTTTTCCGTCCACTCCCAGCATCCCCTTGCAATTCTTTCTTCTTCCATTCTTTCTAAATGTCCCATCCATCTTAACTGGACGGCAAAAAAAAAAAAAAAAAAATGTTCCACTTCCACACTCCAAGTCTGAAAGCGATTCAAGACTTTCTACTGCATGTATACTTGAGTACATGACAGACTTGCTATATATAAAAAGATTAATTGAAGGCTTGTGTACTTATCTTTTGTGTGCCTCTTTATACGCTGATAAATCATTATGTATATTTATATTTTTTTATCAAAGTACTTTTATCACAATGCAATAAACCTAATGATTCCTTCAGTAGACAAATGGATATGCATTCATTTCTGCCTGCATCCAAGATTAATGGATAAAACTTAAGAGACAAAACAACAGATTTAACATGGCCAGGCAATGCATCCCGGAAAACTGATGTATCAAGACCAATTTGCTCAAGACAACAGGTCATAGTTGAAGAAAAAAATCCACTGATTTATGTATTACAATTAAACAAGTCATCGCCGAAAAAAGTTCTAATGATTTATGTATAACAATTAACCATGCCAGTAATTAGATGGTTGGGTTAGATTTTTTTTTTTTTTTTTTTTGTTTTGAGGACCATTCTAGCTCCAGTTCGAATATTAAATGAATAAAATCAACTGAAATTAGACAGAACAAAGTTCATATGGTTCGTCACTGAAGCAAAGGTGGCAATAGAGAAAGGATGTCCCGTGATAGAGGCAATACTGAAAAAATTGTACTTACCAACATGTGAAGGTAATAACCAAGAGTCTAGGAACAAGATTATTATTATTATTATTATTATTATTATTATTATTATTATTATTATTATTATTATTATTATTATTATTATTATTATTATTATTATTATTTTTTTTTTTTTTTTTTTTTTTTTTTTTTTTTAGTTTAATCACTTGGGTAATATGTAGGGATTCGTCATCGGCCCTAATTCCTTAACTACTTACGGATATGTTGGCACTTCTTTATTCCCCTCAGGAGCTCCTCAGAAAATTTAATTCGTGTTCGTAACATCTTGTCGAATGTACATCTGTCATGTCGTTTGGACACACACACACACACACACACACACACACACACACACACACACACACACACACACACACACATATATATATATATATGTATATCTGTGTTTTCTTCCAATATTTTCCTGTTGGAAACTGTACTGTGTTCCTCTTTGAGGTTGTTTTTTGGCGCTCCTTCTGTTAAATGGTAACTTGGGTGTCGAGACAGCTTCATGGTCGTCATGCTGATGTAGGTAGAAGGGAAGGCTCCACAGTTCCCTCGGTTACAAGTGAATCTATATACAACATGTGATTTTTGAAGTATTTCTCTTTCTTGGCGGTGGCTATTCCTCAATAATAGGTGACTGGTCTTCCTAATTTTGTAATAAATGATAAAACTGAGTCTTTTTTCAGGGATGAGGGGTTTAGCGTTACGCTTCATTAATTGATTAGTTATTTTCTCCTCTTCCTTATAAGATAAAGAAAAAGTGGCTTTGAAGTAAAATATTAATATCTTCTTCATTTTCTCGCTTATCATTGTTGTTGTTGTTGTACCAGTTATCCATGATTATCTTCGTTTGCCGAGTAATGCTCTTGTTGGAGAATCCGTTGATTAATCAAGCCTCAATCAAGACTGACCAATCAGCATTGAGTACGAGCGTGCTGGTCCTGGGTGACGTATATATACAATGCCCTCACCAGCTCCCCGACGCATTCTCATATAAGACTCCTAAGAAGAAATATCTCTACCAAAGCTACTGAAAAAGGGTTAAGAAACACGAAATGGCGATTTAGCTGCATTAAGATGGACCGTACTTACGGGAATATTATCTATAACCTGTCAAAAGAAATAAAAACACTACTGTGACGAAAAGAAAATGTTTTGAAGAACATATGTAATGCAGAACTCGGAATTACACACACATGCACGCACACACACACACGCACGCACATAAACACACACACACACACACACACACACACACACACACACACACACACACACACACACACACACACACACACACACACACACACACATACACATACGCGTGCGCACACACGCACACACACACTACCACACACACACGTACACACACACACACACACACACACACACACACACACACACACACACACACACACACACACGCACGCACATAAACACACACACACACACACACACACACACACACACACACACACACACACACACACACTGAACTGAATAAGGTAAACCAAAGATGCAAAATTATTCCTTGCATCAGCTCTTTTGCAACAAATGTCGCGCAAGAGTTCTTGTGGAACAAGGTCAAACCAATATGAC
>NC_134804.1:47499034-47501534 GCF_046742065.1 Oratosquilla oratoria
TTCTCGGTCGTCCTCTCACGCTCACACCATCCACCTCTCTCCGTTGTTTCTTTGCTCGTTTTTTCCTTCACTCCTTGTTTCCATGTACTCAAATCTCCCCCCAGCATTCTCTGATATACCAACGAAACTTCTTTTTCCCCAACCACGTTCTCTGTCTTATAGGAGTGGAGTGAAGGAATTTTTTTAATGTAAGATTAAACGTGGAGTTGTATCACGGTTGTGAGGTCGCTAAAGTCTCTCTGGGTCATGGATGATGTGATAAGGGAGGCTCACACAGGTGGACGAGAATGGAAATCATTCTGAAATGGATTAAAGTGGGTAGAAATAACTTCGCCAACCGTGTAGTTAAAGAATGGAATAAACTTCCTGCTGAGGCAGTGGTATGTAGTTCAGTTCGAAGCTTTAAGAATAAAGCGAGAAAGGAAACCATTCTGAGATGGATTAAAGTGAGTAGAAACAACTTCGCCAACCGTGTAGTTAAAGAATGGAATAAACTTCCTGCTGAGGCAGTGCTATGTAGTTCAGTTCGAAGCTTTAAGATTAAAGCGGGTAGAAACAACTTCGCCAACCGTGTAGTTAATGAGTGGAATAAACTTCCTGCTGAGGCAGTGCTATGTAGTTCAGTTCGAAGCTTTAAAAATAAAGCGAGAATAGAAACCATTCTGAAATGGACTAAAGTGGGTAGAAACAACTTCGCCAAAGTGGGTAGAAACAACTTCGCCAACCGTGTAGTTAAAGAATGGCATAAACTTCCTGGTGAGGCAGTGCTATGTAGTTCAGTTCGAAGCTTTAAGATTAAAGCGGGTAGAAACAACTTTCGCCAACCGTGTAGTTAATGAATGGAATAAACTTCCTGCTGAGGCAGTACTATGTAGTTCAGTTCGAAGCTTTAAGATTCGTTTAGATAAACACCAAAGCCAGATTCTGTAATGACTGCCATTTATTTTATATTATTTGTTTATTTATTTGTTATTATTTGGTTGATTTTCATTTATTATTATCAATTCATTATTATTTACTATTTACCTGTTTGTTTATTATTTAGCTATAACTATGCATTATTTATTTAATTATTATTATTCATGTTATTATAATTATTTATCTATTTATTTTATCATTGTTATATTCTTTTCGCATCTGACCTAGTTATGGACCAAAAGGTCTCCTGTCGACATGCTCCGCCTTTGTAATCCTTTGAAATTACAAACAGATGACACTAGGCTAAAAACTAATTCTGAGAAAAAGCCGAAGAAGTTGGTGAATGAGTTTGGATGATTGTCTTAAAAAAAAAAAAAAAAAAAAAAAAAAAAAAAAAAAAAAAAAAAAAAAAAAAAAAAAAAAAGAGAGAGAGAGAGAGAGAGAGAGAGAGAGAGAGAGAGAGAGAGAGAGAGAGAGAGAGAGAATAGTTGATGTTGCCAAAATGAAGATTGATAGTGCCATATTGAATGATTGAATGGAAATGTGAAAGTGATAAGTTCGAGGAAATGGAGAATGGAAGGTATTTGGCGTCGTGTGTTGATGGTGAAGGGAATAGATGTGGAGGTTGATTGATTGACAGATTTGGTTTAACGTCGCGTGGAACTGAATAAAACATGCCCTTGATCCAACTCGCCCGTGGCAGAGTTCGAACCCCCGTCACCTCGACCTACGCCGCAAGTGGAGACGCTCTAGCCAGCTCGGGCAGTGGAGGTAAATTATAAAATTAAATAATCGAATAAATGCCTGCATGGGAAGAAACGAGTTACAAGAAATATATATTTAGATATGAATGAAAAAAACACGTGGGATGATTTTTATTGAATGTTATTTGCAGCCCGAAGGGATTTCTCCCCGTCTTCTCCTTTTCTACGTGAGTGAACGGAGAGGGTGGGGATCGCCGATTTAATGAAGCGGCCTTGCTGTGGATGTGCTGTGTCTTGCGACACTGCCTCTGACCCAGGGCAGTGGACAAGATGCAGGGATGACCCGTCATCCAGGATGTGCCAAGATAAGAGGGAGGGAAGAGGGTGGAGGGGAGGGGAGTATGTAGGGGATGGAATGGGTGGGAGTGGTTTCTATGCCTTTGTCTTTTGGCTACCTCCCTTGTAAGGTGGAAAAAGCCTTTGGTATATGTATGTCTCTCCACCTTCTGTCTAGTCTCCCGTAGAGATTGACGCGGTCGTGTGAATCGTGGAGTGCTATGAAGGAGGCCTTTGTTCAGCAGTGGACTCAGGATGGTTGATTTGATCGATATGTGTGTATGTTGTTTGCAGCAGATAGATATGAAATACAAAGGAGGAAGACAGGAAGATATACTATTTATGGGCCGAGATGTCTTAGATATCAAATAACAATTAGAGTAATTGGTGTAGTAACGGTGATGACGGTAATTATAGAAATACTGGTAATAGTAATAACAGTAATGTCAGCTGTAACATTGCTAACATAAATAACAGTTGTAACAGCAAAGACGATAAGAACAATAATAACATCAATAATGATGATGGTGATGGTCATGGTA
>NC_134804.1:47506534-47511534 GCF_046742065.1 Oratosquilla oratoria
TACCAGATTCCTGACTGCTCCTTCAATTACGATTCAAAGGGGATTTACTGGGAACACAGAAAGGAAACGTTACGGGCATAGCACTTATATACTAGCACTATGTAAATACATTTAGGTAAGCACACATACACACTCACACACACACACACACACACACACACACACACACACACACACACACACACACACACACACACACACAGACACACACACACACACACACACACACACACACACACACACACACACACACACACACACACACACACACAGACAGACACACGAGCACACGCATTTACATACACACATAGAAACACACATACACACACACTCATACACACGTTTACACACGTACACACACAAACGCACACAAACACAAAGACACACACAGTTACACACAAACGCACACAAACATACACACATATAAACACACACGTGCACACACACACACACACACATACACACAATACAAGAATTTAAGAGCAGATTAGATCATGTGAGATACAGAGACGGGACACCACGAGCGTAGCTCCCCTTCCCGTAAGATACAAGTAGGTAAAATACACGCTCGCCCACATGAAAATCATTGAGAAGGAGAAAGACGAGGAGGAGATGATGGAGGGGGGGGAGGGCAGAAGAAGGAGGAGGAGGAGAGGTGGAAGGGAGAGGTGGAGGAGGTGGTGGTGGACGTGTGGAAGAAGAGGTGAAAGTGGAAGTGGAGGGAGAGTGTGGATCGAGACGAGGTGAGAAGGGTTAGGCCGTCTACTCCACCTTTCACTCATTTTTCCTGCGGGTTTTCCTTGTTGCCTCTATCGACACCTCCTCTTTCTTCTACTCCTCCTTCTCCTACACCTCCGCCTCCTTCCTCCACCCTCTTCCGTGGTAAATCTGCGTCTTCCTTTCTAGATTGTAGGCCTTATGGTCTCTTGCAGACTCCTTCTTTCTTATGTTCTTATGTTCTTCGGACTCTTTTGCTGCGTCCAGACGTCTAGATTGTAGGTCTTATGGTTTCTTGCAGACTCCTTCGTTCTTATATTCATATGTCTTCGAACTCTACTTCTGCGTCCAGATGTCTAGACTGTAGGTCTTATGGTCTCTTGCAGACTCCTTCATTCTTATGTTCTTATGTCTTCGGACTCTTCTGCTGCGTCCAGACGTCTAGATTGTAGATCTTATGGTCTCTTGGAGACTCCTTTCTTATGTTCTTATGTCTTCGGACTCTTGTTGCGTTCAGACGTGTAGATTGTAGATCTTATTATCTCTTGCAAACTCCTTTGTTCTTATGTTCTTATGTCTTCGAGCTCTTCTGCTGCGTCCAGACGTTTAGATTGTAGGTCTTATGGTCTCTTGCAGACTCCTTCGTTCTTATGTTCGTCAGACTCTTCTGAAGACAAAACTCACCGCTCGCCGTCCCTTGGAAGAATCTTATCTAACCCCGGGTCTTGCGCGCGTTCTCCAGCATGGCGCTTATCAAAGCCTGGGATCTCAATCATTAATCTAAATAAGAACAGGAGGGGGCCGGAGGGAGAACAAATAGACACACGAACACAAGTACATATAGGATGAAATATTGTGTGACCTCTTGCGAAGCGGTTCCTGCCCCAGTGGGGACCCAATTTCGTGGGTAGAGTGCTGGTGAACGCGTTATCACACTAGGCTATTTTTATTTCCTCCGACTGTTGGAGCAGATTCGTAGTCCGTAGCTTTAGGGAAGGAATCTGATATGCTGGAGGAAATTTGTTTTCCTCCAGCATATCAAATGACATTCGATGTAGATTGTTGAGAAAGCAAAATAGTTTGCCTTAGTGATTTTACGGAGGAAAAAATTCTGGAGGTAAGCGGGATCGTCAACTAATCGGAGGTTGGAGGAAAAATAGCCCAGTATGATAACCCCTTGACGTCTATTTCAGAGGTTATGCGTGTATGTATGTATGTATGTATGTATGTAAATGTGTTTGTCTGTGTGTATCGTAATGTTGTATGCGGGTAGGCCGGTAGGTAGGTAGGGTAGGAAGAGTAGGTAGACAGGTAGGTACATGGTTAGGATAGGTAGAATAAGTAGGAAGGATTGTCAGGGTTATATTGTAGGATGGTAGTCTGTCAGGCAAGTATGCCTGTGGACGAGTAGACAGGTATGTAGACAAGTAGGCAAACAGGGGGTAAAGTGGGTAAGTAGATTAGGCTGGCAGGCATGTACGTAGGGAGGTAGGGAGGCAAGTAGGCAGGCTTGCCTTGACCCCTTCTCCCGTCTAATCTTCCACAATTGGCAGGTTGGCTGGAAGTCTGGCTACCGGTAGCGCCTACATACCAATACTGCACGAGTGTGGTGGCCAGATCTCTCTCTCTCTCTCTCTCTCTCTCTCTCTCTCTCTCTCTCTCTCTCTCTCTCTCTCTCTCTCTCTCTCTCTCTCTCTCTCTCTCTCTCTCTCTCTCTCTCTCTCTCTCTCTCTCTCTCTCTCTCTCTCTCTCTACCTATCTATCTTTCTATCTCTCACCCTCTCTCCCTTTATCTCTCTCTCTCCCCCTCTACTCTCTCTCCATCTATTTATCAGTCTATCTATCTATATCTCTCTATCTCTCTTTTTCTCTATCTCCCCTTCTCTCTCCTCCTTCGCTTGTGTGTGTGTGTATGCGCGCGTGCGCGTGTGTGTGCATGCGTGTATGTGTGTGTGTGTGTGTGTGTATGTGTGTGTGTGTGTTTGTATGTGTGTGTGTGTGTATGTGTCTGTGTGTGTGTGTTTGTATGTGTGTGTGTGTTAAATACTCTAACCTCTCAGACATTACCAAGTTTTATCACGAAGACGCTATGAAAATAAAATCTTCCTCATTTCAATTTGGCAGTTCGTTCTGTGGGTCTTCTTTACGTCGTCTGGGTGTACCTGTGTACTTGTGCAGTGGACAAGTCCGCTCCACTTGGCAGAGGTATCACGACCAACCCTTCTATCATCAAGTAATGGAGGAATCACTTCACCGAACTCGGTCAACGGTGATGAAACTTAGTTCCTTAGGCTGGGTTTACACCGTGAAAGTCTCCTCAGCCGTTGCGAGTTCGTTTGGCCAGAAACGACGTCGGTTACAATCTTCCGTTTTCTTCGAATATTCAAATTTCAAATTACCTTTGCGTCGTATGTCGAGAAACCGAATGGCGAAATGAAAGGAGCTAAACCTTTACGAATGTTAGATCGATTGATGAAGTGTTCTTAGAATGTTGCAAGCAAAGTCTTCTTCTAGTTGTTCAAATCCACAGCATATGGAGATAATTGTTCCCGAACTCGATGGGTGTAAACGCAGCCTTAGATAAGGGAACTAAGGTAGTCGGTCGTGTAGCGTTCTTCGGCGGAGTCCAGAGGCCAAAGTCTATCGTGAAATGAATCTCGCCCGAACTGCAGGTCGTGTTCGCTTGGTTCCAGTTCGAAAGCCGAGATCGGTGAGGGTTGAGGAACACCGTATACATACGGACTTCGGACCCAAGCCGTCCACAAGTCTTTCCTACTTTCCCTCTCTTTCCTTCGCTCCCTCCTTTCCTCATATCTTCATTTGCTCCTTTAATCATTTCCTTTCTTACTTCAGACGTCCTTCCTTCATTCCCTTCCTCGCTTCCTCTAGTCCTTTGATCCTTGTGTCCTTCTTTCTTCACTTTCTCCCATCCTCCCTACCTCCCGTCCTCTCTTTCTCTCTTCCCTCTTTCTTCTTTTTCTCTTTTTTTCAGATCCTATTCGCTTCTTCTCTTCTTCATTCTTTTCTTCTTTTCTTCTTCTCATTTTCTTCATTCTTCTCATCTTCCCATCTTCTCTTATTCTTTTCATTATCTTCCCATTTTCTCATCCTCTCTTCTTGTCTTCTCATCTTATCTTCTTCATTCTTCTTTTCTTCTCTTCATTTTTCTCTTCTTCTCATCTTCCCATCTCCTCTTATTCTCTTCTTTTTTCTCATCTTCCCATCTTCTTCTCCTCCTCTTCTTCATTCCTCCCCTCACCTCTTCTTCTATTATTCTCTTCTTCATTCCTCTCTTCATCTCTTCTTCTCTTTTTTTCTTCTTGTCATCTTCTTTTTCCCCTTCTTCTCATACCCTCATATCCTCTCCTCTCTTCATATCCTTATGTCTTCATATCCTTATATCCTCATACCAAGTTGACGCCAAATGCACTTAGCACTCCATCATCACAACCAACCACTCTTGCTGCGTCACACTATCGCCCACGTATGACCTGCTTAGTAGGTCGCTATTGTTTGAAGGTGACAGGCCAAACAGAGGCGGTTCGAATCCCGAATCCATGACGTCAGCAGAGGATATATCCACTTAAATCCCAAATTCTGACAAAAGCTAACATGATCATCCACTTCGTAGGGCGGGCCACGACTGATATGTTGATAAAAGATTAAACTACACCGACATTACCTAACCTAACCTAAACTAATCTAACCTAACCTAACCTAACCTCACCTAACCTAAGCTATGCTCAGCTGAGCTAACCTAACCCAATCTAACCTAACCTAACCTACCCTGACTTAACCTTACCTAACCTAGCCTAACGTAGCCTAACCGAACTTAAGCCAGACTAATCTAATCTAACCTAACCTTACTAACCTAAACTAACCTAACATACACTGACCTAGACTTATATAACCTAACCTAACCTAGCCTAACTAACCTAACCTAGACTAAGGTAATCTAAATAACCTAACATAACTAACCTAAAGTAACCAAATCTAACCTAACCTAACCTACCATGACCTAACCTAGCTAGCCTAACATAATTAACCTAAACTAAGCTAATCTAACCTAACCTAACCTAACCTACCCTGACCTAACCTAACCTAACATAACCTACCCTGACCCAACCTTACCTAACCTAACTAGCCTAACATAATCAACCTAAACTAAGCTAATCTAACCTAACCTAACCTACCCTGACCTAACCTAACCTAACCTAACCTACCCTGACCCACCAACCTTACCTAACCTAACCTAGCCTAACTTAGCCTATGTTAATCTAACC
>NC_134804.1:47516534-47524034 GCF_046742065.1 Oratosquilla oratoria
TACACTAGGCAGTTCCATGTCCATTACCACGTGTCACCCCCATCCAAACAGTTGTCCAACCGTTTCCTAAAACCATTGATAGTTTCAGCGCTCACTACATGGTTACCAAGTCTATTCCATTGGTTGACCACCCTATTAGTAAACCAATTCTTGCCTATTTCCTTCTTAAGGATTTGAAATTGGTCCAGTTTAAATCCATTACTGCGAGTCCTGCCCAAGGCCACTGGGGCGTGTCTGTGTGTGTATGGGGGAGGGCGTGAGAGAATTAGACTGTGGGTGTGTTCACTGGATGGCTGGCGAGAAAACAAAGACGAATTAGATTGCCGAAGGATCTCGTTGTCCGTATCCTGAGGATCCTGGAGGAGCCACGCCATATCCTACGAAAGGACCTTCGAGATAGGAATCCGTCCAAAGAAAGGTAAAAAGGATGAAAATAAGGATGATGAGCAGGAGGAGGTGGAATAGGAGGAAGAGGAGGAAAATGTGTGAGATGAAGAAAATGCGGAGAAGGATGAGGAAGAGTTTGAGGGAATGAAGGAAGAAGAATAGAAGATAGTAGGATAGTAGGAGAGGGACGGTCAGCGTTAGAATTAGGGTTAGGATCACTACGAGGGGTGGGAGTGGGCGAGAAAGGAGGAGGAAGAAAAGGAGGAGGAGGAGGAGGAGGGGAGATTGAGGGAGGATGGGGAGGAGGTTTGTGATTACGTAACCGATAGTACGAAGGGCGCAAGGTGAATTATAGAGCATTTTTATTCCAGACGGGTTTGAGAACGAAGTCCCCAGGCGCGTCCATGTTGGGTTACCGGACCGGGTGATGTCTTGCCCCACGGCGGAACCTCGTGTCTTCCCCGACCCCCTTTCTTCCCTCTCTCTTCCCTCTCTTTACTCTCTTCCTCCTCTGTCTTCCCTCTCTTTACTCTCTTACCCCTCTCTCTTCCCTCTCTCCCTTCCCTTTCTCCCTCTCTCTTCCCCCTCTCTCTTCCCTCTCTCTCTTCCCTCCCTCTCTTCCCTCCCTCTTTCCCTCGCTCTCTTCCCTCTCTCTCTTCCCCCTCTCTCTTCCCTCCCTCTCTTCTCTCTCTTCTCTCTCTCTTCCCTCTCTTCCCCCTCTCTTCCCTCTCTTCCCTCTCTTCCCTCTCTCTCTTCTCTCTCTCTCTTCCCTCTCTCTCTTCCCTCTCTCTCTTTTCTCCCTCTCTTCCCTCTCTTTCCTCTCTCTCTTCCCTCTCTCTCTTCCCTCCCTCTCTTCCCTCTCTCTCTTTCCTCCCTCTCTTCCCTCTCTCTCTTTCCTCTCTCTCTTCCCTCTCTTTCCTCTCTCTTTCCTCTCTCTCTTCCCTCTCTCTCTCTCTTCCTTCTCTCTCTTCCCTCTCTCTCTTTCCTTTCTTTCTTCCCTCCATCTCTTCCCTCCCTCTCCCCTCTCTCTCTTCCCTCTCTCTCTTCCCTCTCTCTCTTCCCTCTCTCTCTTTTCTTTCTTTCTTCCCTCCCCCTCTCTCTTCCCTCTCTCTTTCCTCTCTCTCCGCTCCCTCTCTTCCCTCTCTCCCTTCCCTTCCTTTCTTCCCTCTCTCTCTTCCCTCTCTCTCTTCCCTCTCTCTTCCCTCTCTTTACTCTCTTTCTTCCTCCACTCTTCTCTTCCAAAAAGAGGAAGTATTTGATTAGTGCCGTTACAATGGTTTCTTTAATTTCACTGATCATATTCTAGGGGGGGAAAGTCCTTCCTTTTAGTGAGTTTTAAAAGGCCTTTGATATAGTTGACCACACTATTTTTTACAAAGGATGACAAAGGCAGAGCATGCCAAGAGACTTTTTGGCCCATAAGTAGGTCGGATGCGAGAAAAAAAATATAAGTAATGATAAATAAATAAATAATAATAATAATATAAATAATAATAAATGAAATAGATAAGTTCATAGGTATAGTTAAACAATAAACAAACAGGTAAATAATAAATCATAATAAATTGACAGATAACTAATAATAAATGGAAAGCCATCGGAATCGGACAAGTTATATGGACAACAACGCGGATTGCGTTGCCTACGGACCATTCTACCCTCGATCACCTCACGTGCGGAGTTCCTCAGGGCACGAGGTCGGGACCTCCGCGTTCCTCGATTATGATCAACGACGCGCCACACGGCACACCAGAAGTATGCGAACGGGCCCATGGAGTGTATCACAATGGACAGCAAGGCCCCTAACTTCACCCCGCTGTAGGACGTCCATGTCAGTCTGTGGAACTGCACAAAGGGTAATCATGTCTCAACCAACCCTAACAAGACGGGGTTGGGTGTGCCTCAGCAAGTCAAGTATGTTCACACCAGGGAAGTAAGGTTCGTGCCTCTCGCAAGCGGCGGAACCGGGATAGATTGCAGAGTCAAAATATATAACAAACTTAATACCTCACTCATACCAAGAGGCGGTACCAGATTTTTAACGGTTTTTCCTTGAGGACCGTTACAACATTGGCTCCGTCTTCGTTCCAATCTTTTGTTCCACTCACTTGGTAATCTACAGGTTTTTTTCATACCATTTTCTGCCCGTGTTACCAGTAATCACAGTAACATTAAGCTTATATAAATCGAAAAAAGAAATACACTCCAAGTCCTGTTCCTTCTTTTGCCAGATTAAGAATATCGTTGTGGTTAGAGTTCTCGCCTGCAACTACGGCGGTCCGGGTTCGACTCCCGCCCAGGACTGAAATTATTTCAGTATCCTTTCGCTGCGGGGTGTTACTCCAACTCGTGGGAGGGGAGTTGGGTGTGTATGTGTGTGTGCGTGTAAGGTCACAGTATTACCCATAGATCGGTCATACGAGCTCTGAGCTCTCATGCGGGAGGTTAATAACTGTCGATCACGAATCCAACACGTGATCCAAGACCATGGTGAATCACACGTATGCACGTACACACACGGCTTGTTGTTGTAGTGGTACCGTACTCGACTGCAGGTAAACGAAGGACGAAAAGGTTCTTGTAATTATCAGTAACGATTTGAAAAATCTTAACAATGTGTTTCTGCCTTAGAGAAAACACATAAGATACTGGGGTTGGTAGTGCGATTTTTGGGCTTCGAAAATCAAGTAATCATTAACAATTTTTATAGATCTCCGATCCACCAATATTTTGCATTGCATATGCTGTTTCTGTATGGTCCTCAAATTTCATGAAAGACAATGATGTATTGGAAAAAGTATAACGAAAAAAGAAATCATACGAATTGCAAAATCAAACCATGTGAAATTCGCTGAGAACACCTGAATCTATTTTCTCTCAATCTTAAAAACCAAGTCAATAGAATAAGTAGACTTAGGGAGGACTTGATACAATCCTTTCAGATTTCAAAGGTAATTAAAAAAAGGAAATAATTTTCACACTAAATGCTCACTGAAGGAGAAATTATGATGTCCAGTTGGCATGTAATAGACTTAGGAAGTATTTAATACAATCCTTTCATATTTAAAAGGTAATTAAAAAAAAGGAAATAATTTTCACACTAAATGCCCACTGAAGGAGAAATTATGATATCCAGTTGGCATGTAATAGATTTAACTCAGAAGTAGGTGGAAACTATTTACCCAACAGCGCCGTCACTGAAGGGAGTAAGTCTGCATTGGAAGCAATTGGATGTCATACAACTCAGAATTTTAGAATTCATGTGGCGGCATACTAGGCTAGCATGCTACTTGCTTTTGACTAGCATGCTACTTGCTTTTGCTACCTCGTTTGAGTAGAAACGACTTCGGTTACAATATTCTAGACTTCCGCAAAAACATCTCAACATTGTGTCTAACATCCGTACAGGTTTAACTTCTCTTAGTTCATCATTCAGCTCCTCAATATATGACGCAAGAAGCAAGTAGCATGCTAGCAAGAAATGCTTTGTGTGCCGCCGCCTTAATTGCCTTCTTCCCCTTCTACTACTTCTTCTTCTTCTTCTTCTTTTTCTTGTTCTTTTTCTTTTTCTTCTTGTTCCTGTCTTTCTTTTTCTTCTTATTTGTCTTCTTTTTTTGTTCTTCTTTTTATTCTTCCTCTTCTTCTTCCTCTTCTTCTTCTTCTTCTTCTTCTTCCTCTTCTTCCTCTTCTTCTCCCAACCTTGTACAGGTTTCCCGTCGGTATACTTTATGACTGTGCCTCATGACGATCCATATCTCCCCCCCAGATCCCCTTGCGAGATGCCCTTTCCCTCGTCCCTGATCACCCTGTTCCCATCTTGACAACAAGGTACGGGTCCCTACGAGCCCAAGGCCATCATGACATCAAGGATCGGGTCCCTACCCTTACCAGGTGACGTTTACAGATTGCAATTCTGTACTTCGGGATGTAACCATTATTGGACCACGATACGTCACACATTCCTTGAACACACATTGGTTACGCCATCCCACCGCTGCCACCGATTGATTTACCGTAACATACTCTCACAATAGAGTTCAATGAAACCCTGGAAAAAGTCTTAAAGGGTTTCATTTAACCCCATTGTGATGTTAGATTACTAAAACGGTGACGGAGTGAACAAAAGGTGGCAAGGAGGGGAGGTTGGAATGAGACGTTCGGGGAAACGAAACTGTAGAGTCTCGTTCCAATAGATTAACTGGACTATAAGGTAATTTGGTTTTTAGGGGCGAGTCGGTTTCCCTTTGTAGTTAGGTCACTCGTAAGTTCTTGTGCAATTGGATTTATTTGGAGATTAGAGTGGTGTACTGGTTTGTATCTCAAGTTTGCAATAGATATATAGTAAAAAAAAAAAAGTCATTGAACCAGAAGCGTGTACACACACACACACACACACACACACACACACACACACACACACACACACACACACACACACACACACACACAACTCGTGGCGCAGTTGGTAGACTTCCCGCCTGCTACTACGGCGGTCCGAGTTCGAATCCCGACCAGGGCTGGAATAATTTTAGTATCGCTGCACTGCGGGTTGTTACTCCAACTCTCGTGGGTAGGGAGTTGGGTGTGTGCGTGTAAGATCACAGCATTACCCATAGATCGATCATATATGCGCTCTGAGCTCTCCTCCGGGAGGGAAAATAGCTGTCGATCACGAGTCCAACACGTGATCAAGACCATGCTGAATCACACACACAGGTATATAATCACCCAATGTAGTATTTGGAAGTAAAGGTAATGATACACAACTGACACATAAGAACCTTATCTTAGGAAACAACATAGTCTACACTATTTGATTATCAATGTTTTGAGACGTAACGAAGACTGTCCTAGTAATACATTCAAAACTATATTCTAGTGACTGTTGTGGCAACGCAGGACCTCCAAAGGGCCTCAGGGTATTAAGGCGATGAGGTACGACAGACAGAGAATAAAGCAACGTGCTTATTTTCCTCCACTGATCCCCATTAGAACACATTTATGGTGTAGTGTGGCTATGCAGACAAAGGGGTACATGTGTTGCGTGGGCACATGTAATGAATTTTTATGGGAGATAAGTGAAGTCCAGCTCTACCTATTTAGGTAACAGTGGGTTCTTAATGAATCTGCTTCAGTGCCTACAAATTTACCTTCGGGTGTGGACACACACACACACACACACACACACACACACACACACACACACACACACACACACACACACACACACACACACACACATACACACACACACACACTCGCATGCGCACATACACGCGCGCGCACCCTCTCTCTCTCTCTCTCTCTCTCTCTCTCTCTCTCTCTCTCTGTCTCTCTCTGTCTCTCTCTCTGTCTCTCTCTCTCTCTCTCTCTCTCTCTCTCTCTCTCTCTCTCTCTCTCTCTCTCTCTCTCTCTCTCTCTCTGTCTCTCTCTCTCTCACACACACACACACACACACACACACACACACACACACACACACACACACACACACACACACACACACACACACACACACACACACACGCACACACCCATAGATCGGTCATACAAGCTCTGAGCTCTCTTGCGGGAGGGAAATAGCTGTCGATCACGAGTCCAACACGTGATCCAAAGTCCAAGGTGAACCAAGGTGAATCACACACACGACTCGACGGGGCAGTGGTAGCGTTCGCAACCCCTGCTACAGCGGTCGTAGTTCGAATCCCGCCCAGGGCTGAAATGATTTCAGTGTCGCTGCTCTGTGAGTCGTTACTCCAACTCTCGTGGGCGGGGAGTTGGGGGTATGTGTGCCTGTAAGGTCATATATGAGCTCTGAGCTCTCATCCGTGAAGATAGCTGTGGATCACGAGTCCAGCACGTGATCCAAGACCATGGTGAATCACAGACACACACAAATCGGCTTGCTAAATCAGGCGTTGCAGCTCGATCCCCGGCCAGGGCTGAAAAGCATTACATTATTTCAAACCGGTACCCCCGCGCTGCTGGGCAAGGGATTGTGTGTGTGTGGGTGGGTGGTTGGGTGTATATATTTACCTATTGTATACAGAAAAGAAGCAACGCTCGTGGGGTCCTGCATCTTACTCTCTGAATATTCACAATATTACCCATAGATCGGGTTATATATGAGGTCTGAACTCTCATCCGGGAAGGTAATAGATGTCGATCACGAGTCCAACACGTGATCCAAGACTTTGGTGGTAAATCACAGATGCGGCGACCGATTTTATTTGTTATGATTTTTGCTGCTGTTTGGAAACACATTGGGGACAAATAAAGATCAAGGAGGTTTCTAAAGCATGACTAGAGTGGTTTCCACTTTAGGAAGAAGTCTTGAAGGGAAAATAATAAGAATTGTTTTGTTCGGCATCGTTCTAAATTAGAAACCAAAGAAGGGTGATAACAAGATTTTTTTTTTTTTTTTTTTAAATATTGTATGGGTATTTGTCTTTACGTTACACAAAACTGTTAGTGTACATAATCTCGTTAGGAAATTTCACCAGGACAAAGCGGAGTCTGAAATGAAAGGAAGAGTTAATTTCCAAGCTCATGAACTTAACAATGAAATAAGTGAATCTGCAACAAAGTTCCAATTGTTTACGAACTTTGCCTCCTCCCACGAGCCAAAGTTTTCTGAAAGGGAACATAACCCCAAACAAGAAAAAGACACCAATTTGCCTCGTAAAATGAAATTAATCTACTTAAAAGTGAAATACGATGTTAACGAACAAGAGGATTAATATTCTCAATACCATAATGATAAGCAAGGCTAGGATGAAGTCAAAGATAAGATCAGTGAAGTGTTGCATGTATAGAGGGGTTGGTTATGTGACCTGTGCAAGGATTCAGGTAACTTGAAAGAGATCATGGAGTAGCAGAGGAAGAAGTATTAGTGAAGGTCATTATACACACACGCATATATATGATTAGTCCGTGAATTAATTCGTTCTGTTTTGAAGGGTCGCGGTGGCACAGGCGGTACGATCCTCGCCTTTTATGAAGCAAGCCGCTCTGGCTGGGGTTCGAATCCCAGCAGATGAGTTTATTTCCATATATATATATATATATATCTATATATATATATATATTATACATATAAATCTATTTATATAT
>NC_134804.1:47526534-47536534 GCF_046742065.1 Oratosquilla oratoria
ATATATATTATATATATATATATATATATATATATATATATATATGCAGAAAGATCACTAAAAACAACACGTGATCCACAAATTTTGCTGGTAACCACGAAGGAAATCGGAAGAAAACAGAAATTCCCAAGCGCTTTCGTGTAATTCACATCTTCAGGGGAATGCAGCCTGAAGATGTGAATTACACGAGAGCGCTTGGGAATTTCCGTTTTCTTCCGATTATTGTCAAAGGATTATCAAACTAGGCCAGTGGTTCTCAAACTATGGGTCGCGAGATCAATTTTAATGGGTCGTAGGGACACGGAAAATTCCCACGTTTTCAGAATATTTCAAATACTTGACTAATTAATTTAGTTTTCTGAAGGAAATGCAGTGCCATGGATTCTGTTAATTTAGTTTTGTTAAAGAAAAGATGTACACATTATTATTTTTTTCAAAGTAAAGTGTATATATTACTGTCCAATTTTTTTTTTTTTTTAATCTATTCTGGGTCGCGAAGGATTGAAATGTTCCAAATAGGATCGCTCACGTAAAAGTTTGAGAACCACTGCACTAGGCTACCCCTCCCATTATCCTACCTCCAACATTCGTTTGAATAACTAGAATATGACTTCGTTTACAGAAATCTAGACTTCTCTAAGAACAATTCGACAGTGTGTCTAACAATCGTACAGGTTTGTAATCTCTTAGTTCCTCATTCAGCTGTGGTGGAAAGATGATTTGGTATTTGGAAATTTGAAAAATAAAATATTGTAACCAAAGTCGTTTTTACTCAAACCAAATCTCATCTGTCGATGCTGGTGAAGCCTGTGGAAGCCCAGTGTGATATCCCTTTAATGGCCCAGTGTGATAACCCTTCATGGCCCAATGTGATAACCCTTAATGGCCCAGTGTGATAGCCCCTTAATGGCCCAGTGTGATATCCCCTTAATGGCCCAGTGTGATAACCCTTAATGGCCCAGTGTGATATCCCCTTAATGGCCCAGTGTGATAACCCTTAATGGCCCAGTGTGATAACCCTTAATGGCCCAGTGTGATAGCCCTTAGTGGCACAGAGTGATATCCCCTTAATGGCCTAGTATGATAACCCTTAATGTCCCAGTGTGATATCCCCTTAATGGCCCAGTGTGATAGCCCTTAATGACCCAGTGTGATAACCCTTAAGGGCCTAGTATGATAACCCTTAATGACTCAGTGTGATAACCTTTAACGGCCCAATGTGATAGCCCTTAATGTCCCAGTGTGATAACCCTTAATGGCCCAGTGTGATACCTCTTCGAGCGAAAGCGATGACCCAATAAACACTAATCGAGTTAACTTTTGCAGATCACGTTCAAACAAGTTCGTACAACGAGGAGTCGTTAAGGAGATGGTTTGCATAAGTCTTCCGAGGCGTCACCGCGGGTGACAGTACTCTGTCAACTTGTTAACAAGCATATAAGACAACTCAATACAATCTTCTACTCTAAATGAGCATGAATGATTCAGGCGCCCTGGAGTAGAAGCTCATTCCTCGACGTGTTCAGTAAGCGTTGATGATTATCCAGAATCGTGATTTTCATTTTGAGTTGGTCCTCTCCACTAGGGGTCCATGGGCGCCTACAGGCTTGCAAAGGGAGACAAATTTCTGGACTTAGGAGCATTTAATGAATACTAAACAACTTCATTCGGCGCTGAGGTAATTTACACGAGGTTGTTGAAAATACGTTTCGCTCGTTGCGATTATTCATTTAGACTTCTACCACAGCCAATGGCGGGTGACGCGCATCCTACTACCTGGAATCATATTTGGGTAAGCGTGTTGGTTGTAGGTTCGGTTAAAATGATTATCAGCCTCGTAGTACTTTGCAGCTCGAATCAAAGCAGCTCGATTAAAAAACAAAGGATTAGTGCATTAGATAATTCGTTGGACGATTATCGTTGTTACATGAACGATCATCGTTGAGCGAGAAGAGCATAAAGGTCACAACAGGTCATTAAACCCTTTCAACGAGGTCTCATGCCTGGTCAGTCAGGTCCTAGATCATCTTAGATGATTTTATTTAGTTGAGGTGTTACAACTACTGAAGTTGGGTGGAGGTACCTAGAACAATATACCTAAAATGACTTAAAAATGACTTAGAAGTGACTTAGAAATTATTTAGAAATGACTTAGAAATGTAGAAGTAAATGAGACTACGAGAATTTGTTTAAGGTAACTGAAAAAACGATAAATAAATAGGTGAGTAAGTTAATTAAAGAGATTGATGAATAAGTAGATATATAGATAGATGAATAGATAAATAATTAGATGAATAGATAAATACTTAGATGAATAGATGAATAGATAAATAATTAGATGAATAGATGAATAAATAAATAATTAGATGAATAGATGAATAGATAAATAATTAGATGAATAATTAGATGAATAGATGAATAGATAAATAATTAGATGAATAGATGAATAGATAAATAATTAGATGAATAGATGAATAGATAAATAATTAGATGAATAGATGAATAGATAAATAATTAGATGAATAGATGAATAGATAGATAATTAGATGAATAGATAAATAATTAGATGAATAGATGAATAAATCAACAAATGAATAAAAATATTATATTAACAAACTAGTAAGCAAACAAATAGATGAGTAGATAAATAATTAGATGAATAGATGAATAGATAGATGAATAAAGAATAAATAGATCAACAAACTAGTATACAAAATAAATTAATAAATAGATAAATAGATAATTGATAAATACATAAATAAATAAACAAATAAATGAATAAATAAACAAACAAATAAATAAGTCAGTAGATAAACAAAACGCATTGACGCAGTCTAATATATATTTACAGTATCACCAACAATAAAATGTTATATGTCTTCCAACAAACTGAGAGCTATTCATGTAATTGTCGTCTTATAATCTTTATTTATTTGTTCAAACTGTCACTAGGCATTTTTATTCAGTTACAGTAAACTTGGACAGTGAAAATGTTAAGGAAATATATTATGACTTGCCTCAAATTAGATTTCTGGCAACGCTACAGCCTCCTATGTCTTCCAACAAACAGAGAGCTATTGATGTCTATACCTGTGACAGAAGGCAATATCTTCGATGTCGACAAGTCCTCAGGACCATAAGTATGCCAGACAGGTGCAAAGTTGAACCTCGTGTCATGAGAGGATGTGGGTAATGTTGGTGATTAGGGTTTATCAGTTTGGATTGATCTTTGATCGATGAGAACTTTTGTAGCTTGAGGAGATCGGCCAGAGGTGCTCAGGATGTAAATTTTGCGTAAACAGTAATTAACTTGTTTGATTTAAAGTGAGATATATCTATGCAGATATGGCCACGAAAAGATGATTATATATCAATCCCAAGGATTATTTCTTTAGACAATCCAAGAATAAGGATAGAATCAATATTTGCAGGTTGGGTTAATACACGGGGACAGCATGACAACATTCTTTTCTCTAGAAACGAATCGACTTGGATTTTTTTTTTTTTTTTTCTTTTTTACCGACGAAAATTCACAATTCGAAAAAAGGTTTCTTCGGCCATTGTTCTCTTGCGCGCGCGCGCGCGCACACACACACACACACACACACACACACACACACACACACACACACACACACGCACGCACACACACACACACACACACACACACACACACACACACACACACACACACACACACACACACACACACACACACACACACACACAGCGGGAGGGTAGTCAAAGAGGGAGAGAGAGCGGAAGAAGAAATATATAGGGATAGATAACTTGATAGATGGATAAATTGACACACACACACACACACACACACACACACACACACACACACACACACACACACACACACACACACACACACACACACACACACACACACACACACAGCGAGGGTAGTCAAAGCGGGAGAGAGAGCGGAAGAAGAAATATATAGAGGTAGATAACTTGATAGATGGATAAATTGACACACACACACACACACACACACACACACACACACACACACACACACACACACACACACACACACACACACACACACACACACACACACACACACACACACTGAGAGAGACAGATAAGAGAGAGAGAGAGGGAGGATATATATATTAAAGAGAGAGAGAGAGTGGGAGGGAGAACGATTCCCCATAATAATAGGAACAGTGCACTTTGACAAAACGTTGCATATTTTCATTATTTATATTCTTCTCGTTGTTATCGCCCCGTTTTCATCATCCCTCCCGGAGTATTGATGCCTCCAAGTTTATTACTACCATTAAGAAGAACCCACACATCACACAGTACATCTCACTGTCCCCTGCAACCCTCAATAGCTCTTGTGGCAGCGGTTTCTCAGATGCACATGGCGATTGCATCAACCTCCGGTTGCCAAGTTCTCTATTAATTTATCTGAGTCTTAATGGTCCTTCGGGTTTGGTTTGATTATATGGTATACAAATAATACCACAAATATTAGGACGATGGGTGTCTAGGCAAGATATGGATCTCATTTGGTTTAAACTGATAGGGCTTCTGTCAGCATGTTTTATGATTGGAATGTATTGGAACCCAGTACACGCAATTATGCCTTTGTTGTTATGTTCTTCTGTTTTGAAAAGTGGTTTCTCAAGCAGGATGATATCATATCAAATACCTTATTGCTTATTTCTTATTATTTTTTGTGTGTGTTACTTCTTCTTCTTCTTCTTCTTCCTCTTCTTCTTCTTCTTCTTCTCCTTTTTTTTTTCTTTTTTTTTTTTTTGCGAAAGCTATATTTCATCAAGACTCTTCTCTTCATGAATTCTCTCCTTCTTTCTTCACATGGAACAAAAGTGGAATTATTTAATGTATATAAAGGGTCATATTCATCGATCGGCCGAATGCTATTCTTGGCACACTTCCCAAAGCCTAAGCAGACAGCAACCATACAGTCAACTCATGCATGATACATTAGAAAGCGTGCATCACTGTAATCATCTATGGGGGAACATAGACAGACGACATTCTCCACGTGCCCCCGGGCAAGCACCCATACCATCCTTAGTATTCCAAACAGCTTCGCTTGATCATTTGAATTAGTTCTACCAGAGTTCTGTAAGCGTCTCTTTGTTTCCACCTAAGATTGTTTCTTGTGGATACAAGTTTGCCATATGGTCAACTAACTTGAGTTCACACTCAAACGTAATTCTTGTTATAGGTCTAAAATATAGTGTGGGTCACCATGATTACGTGTGTGGATAGTGTACATAAAAGTCGAGGTTTAGTGGTATTTGGTATGATTAAGTTACTAGAAACTAACGCAAGCAGTTTACTCTCTCTCACTGTCCCACTGACCCTAGGTCAGTCTGCGGTGTCTCGGAGGGTTAGAAATCTGCTACAACTGTCGGAGGAAAATAGCCCAGTGTGATAACCCCTTCATTCGTACCACCTAGGCCATTTGTGTATTGATGTTAGTGGATTTGACGGGGGTAGATTGAGAGAGAAAGAGAGAGAAACGCCCCTCATCTCTCCCATATAACAACTTCATCTTGGGTCCATGTAATGTGTATCGTACAAAAAAAAAAAAAAAAAAAAAAATAAAATAAATAAATAAATAAATAAAAAAGAATAAATAAAAAAAATGAAAATCCATGACAAATTAGTCCTGTTACCCCCCCCCCCCACACACACATAAAATATTTCAACAACAATCACCCCGACACAAAACATTCTTATGATACTACAATTAGACATTGATGGTTTCACAAACAAGGACGCAGAAAGTAGAAACACTCCATACACAGAAAAGTAAGTCAAGAACCAAACTTTCACCACAGCTCCCATTTCCGTTATTTACAGACTACAGTACAGTTGGAAAAGACAAAGCACAACACACAGATGGAAGTACAGTACTTACGCACAAACACACACATATATATATATATATATATATATATATATGTTGGTACATTATGACAAGTTGATGAAGGTGGAAAAAGAAGTCACGGGTCTAGTTCCGAGTTACTGAGTTTATTCCTGACCGGTTTCGCTCTATGCTTCTTCAGAGCGAAGAAGCATAGAGCGAAACCGGTCAGGAATAAACTCAGTAACTCGGAACTAGACCCGTGACTTCTTTTTCCACCTTCATATATATATATATATATATATATATATATATATATATATATATATATATATATGTATATGTATGGATATATATTATCAACCACAATTTATTTTAATTCTAAGCCATCAGCATCGAGAGACTCGAGGAGGCCAACATGCAGAAATTGAAACCATTCACTGTTGTATATATATATATATATATATATATATGTATATATATATATATATATATGTATATGTATATATATATAAGTATATATATATACATATATATATATATGTATGTATATATGTACGAGTATATATATATATATATATATATATATATATATAATCATTCACAGGCACAGCAGTAGAAATAAGCATCATACAAATACAAGTGAAGTCAAGAAAAAATAAAATCACAATATATAATTTACCATCAAGTACATCAATATTCCAAGAATGCAGACCACAACTCCAATTACTCGGAACCTCAACAAATTCCATCCTGGATGGAAATATAAACGCACATCACCATATATGGCTACACATACATTTGGGACACTGGGAGAGAGACAGAGAAAGACAGACAGACAAGTAGACAAATGGATAGACAGGTACACACACACATATACACACACGCACACACACATAGAGGGAGAGAGAGATAAATTCTAATCACTGTTTGAGGTCGTACATTTGGGAGCAATCTACTCCACCCTGCTTCTGCAATTTCTTACACGACGTCTAATACAGACATTATTGGCAATTGTTCCATGACACAGAAGAACGACATTGTGTATGACCCCAGACAGATCACAGATCGAGTCTTGTTTTGAACCAGAGCAATTTATAGCTGCTGTAAATCCTTATCAGGATCTGTAGACATATCCGTTTGGTGTTGTATACCAGTTCTTTAATTTGTCATGCGTCGCTTGAGTTTGAAGGTAACGTTTTTAAGAGACCACAAGATATTGTGAAGAACGCGTTAGTGACGACTATTTTGTATGCAAGCAGCCTCTACCTTCACTTATCTTCATTTGTCATCAATTAACATATTTAGTAATAAACATTTTTAACGCGTAAAGCATACTTTTTGTAAAGATAAATGTGCTTATTATCACCTCTTACATTATTGTTTTATATAGACGAGATGAACAACTAGATAAGTGCTGAGAGATTAAAGTGCTTGCAAATTTATGACGCAAAAAGTTGGATTTACAAATAATTACCTTAGAATGAGTTAGATTTATTCACAAAATGTTCTTTTTTTAAGAGATGATTCTACTTCTACATATAAACACAAACCTCAAGTTTGAAGCACTAAATTTATCGATATTTTTAATTCAAGTTTACAAAAACTTCTAACGCATACTGTATCAAGAAGATTTGTCGAATGTCTACATTCCACTGAGCTTAAACCTTATGTGATGATATAGTTCATAGTCATAAACCCCCACCTATCGGGAGGCTAGGATGGTGCCCCTTACAGAGGACTTTGTAGCGTTCAACTTCGCCGGTAACAGGGTTCGAACCGCCATCCCGTCGACCTTCGCCACAAGTAGCAGCGCCCTAACCCGCTCAGCCAGCGAACTTCCTAAGTCTTCCTAAGACTTCAAAATATATTAGTTCCAACATACTAAACTTATGAAGAATTTGATACTAAACCCTGACTTTTACAAAGTTCTTGCAGCTTTAAAAAGCTTCTTCCTTTGCCTCTTACGATTTTTAAAAGATATTAAAGGTAATTCACAAAAAGAAAAAAAAAATTACTCGCCTTATTTTCTCTCTGGAATTTTTATTCCCTTCTTCCCTCGGGGAACCTAACATCCAACTCAGGCAGTATTTCTTTACTTGGTTACAGTTACTTGACACTGTTCGATGTCTGATTTTACAACTTATATTTATCTGGCGTCAGAAGAATGGAGAGTGAGAACGGAGATGGCGATGTCGGGTGGGGAATTTTGGAAAAAAAGAAATGAGCAAAACTGGCAGTGTGGAAAGCAAAATTAGAGTTAGCTTGAGAGGATGAAGTAGGTAAATGTAGCGTGATCGTGAAAGGCGTAATATTCCTCTCTCTCTCTCTCTCTCTCTCTCTCTCTCTCTCTCTCTCTCTCTCTCTCTCTCTCTCTCTCTCTCTTTCTATATATATATATATATATACAGTATATATGTGTGTGTGTGTGTGTGTGTATGTACGAAAAAAGCTGGAGTCCGGGGACCATAATGGTGGAAACGTAGAAAACACCAGACTCAGAAGTAGGTAATTTATTCCCGACGTTTCGAGTCCTATCCGGGACCGCGTCCCACTTCTCTCTCCCCCCCTCCACCACCACACGCTCTCGCCCGGCGCAGGTTGCCGCGTCCCTCCTGTGGGCACGGCTACTCGTATATTTATACCATGTGATTTCTGTATTCCATTGTATCCCCTGAGGACGGGTCCCGGACAGGACTCGAAACGTCGGGAATAAATTACCTACTTCTGAGTTTGGTGTTTTCTACGTTTCCACCAATATATATATATATATATATATATATATATATATATATATCTATATATATATATGTGTGTGTGTGTGTGTGTATGTGTGTGTGTATTCATGCATATGTATATATATATATATATGTGTGTATATATATATATATATATATATACACCTATTCTTAACTCGAAACCAGTAAAAGTGGCGACGATGCCCCTCTGCTTCTGAAAGCCTCAAATGCGATGTAAGGGGCTTCAAATGTGCATTGAAAATGAATAATGGGTATACAACGGAATTTAACAAATAACTGGCGCCAGAATATCCGTTAATGTGAATTGAATGTACTGTATCAAAACTCTACATTGCTAAATTGGAAAAAATAGCCCAGTGTGAAAACGCCTTTACAAATCGTTTCTATTTTACTAAATTCTTCTGCATGTGCTTGGCTGAGTAGTAACGATGTGTTAATTGATTGTTCGTAGTATGTTCTTTACAGCTTCACTCCAGGATGATTATCTTAAGATAAATAAACAAAATAAAATCAAATAAAATCCAATTTGTAGAAACTAGTGAGGTCTTAATGAAGACTTAATTTCCTCTTCTTACTTCAGTGCTCTGGTTAATTTCGCGTCGCAAATCTTCCTTCTTTAATTAAGAATATCAGAATTGGGCACACTGTAATGAAATAATGGTAATGCTAGGGTCGGCTGCCCCGCCCAGCGCAATTACCTGTGCCGTAGCTGTCACTTTCCTCGTCAGTGTCGCCACGAGCACGTACGGGTAATTAGGAACATAACAGTGGCGAGTTCCTCCACCCGCAACGACGGCGAAGCGAAGAGGTCGGTAAAGAAGAAACCACTCGCCCACCCCTTGTTTTTATATAGTAGAGTTGGGGTTTTTTAGTAGGTCAGATTAGGTTGGTTAGGTGAAACGGTTTTTTGAAATTGAATTTGTGGTTAAATTAGGCGATAAAAATGGTTAGTACTCTGAGAATTTACAAATTTGTCTCATCGCGCACATGTCACACACACACGCACACACACATATATATATATGTATATATATATGAATATATATATATATATGTATGTATATGTATATATATACATATATATCCTCATTAAAAGTGATGGCTACTTTCTATGTGCTCTACTATGGGGTTATTCTCTTGAAAGGAGGTTCATGACATCACCGCAGGTAGGTAGGGCTATGTCATGTTCAACTCCTAAGTGTTCTTTAGGGGCTCCTGATGTAAGGTGTTATGAAAGGCGACGGGATAACTTCTTTGTCGTCATGGCAATATAGGTGGAGTGGAGGGCTTCACAGTTCCCTTGGATACATTTGAACCTATAAATGACTTGTGATTTCTGAAGTTCCTTTCTCTCTTGGTGTGGGCTGTTTTTAAGTACGAG
>NC_134804.1:47541534-47544034 GCF_046742065.1 Oratosquilla oratoria
GGTAGAGAAGACAAGGGGACTCTTGGGTTAGCTATGACGTAACACATTCGAGTGATGACCTCATTGTATGCGCTTTCCCAGTGCCCCGTTAGAGGTCGCATAAGATACATAAAGGTGTCTGATGCAGTGTTCATTACTTATGTAAGACTTGCGTCATCCGCTTTCCCTTTCGAGGAATGGAGCTCAGGAGGAAGGTTTTCTTAACGTAGACACTAAACCTGGTTGCCTGGCAGATACCATGACTGTTATATCGTAACTGGTTTCGCATAGGCGTAGCCAACTTATTTGTTCAATGTAAGTGAAGATTTGGAGTATGGGATCTATATTGGAAAACTGTAAACACCAGACTCAATTGAAAGGTTTAATTTGCCCGACGTTTCGATTCCCGTCCAGGAATCATCTTCAGGGGGTATAATAGTTACAAGATTGTTAACTTCTTATAACTTTGACGATTTATAAGGAGTTCACAATCTTGTAACCATCATACCCCTTGAAGACAATTCCTGGACGGGAATCGAAACGTTGGGCATATAAACCTACTTATTTGGGTTCAGTGTCTCCTTCTTCTCCTCATACTCCACCATCTTTTTCTCCTCCTCCTCCTCCTCCTCCTCCTCCTCCTCCTCCTCCTGCTATACACATCACCTCCTCCTCCTCCTCCTCCTCTCGTTCCTTGTCATACCTCCTCCTTTATCATGTCTCCTTCTCTTCCTCTTCGTCCTCCTCCTTTTCCTCCTTCACCATCCTTTTCTCCTCCTCCTCTCCATCTCCCACTCCTTCATCCCCTCCTTCTTCCTGCAATACACATCATCTCTTTTAATCTTCCTCCTTTTCCTTGTCACACCTTCCTTTAACATGTCTCTTCCTCTTCCTCTCCATCTCCCTTCTTTACTGCTACACACCTCTCTCTCCTTCTTCTCTCCCTACCACTCCTTCTATTTACTTAGATATAGAAACTAACAAATACGCACTTTAGTGGTCTTCGACTTTGAGGTCTTTGAATTCTTATGAATAGTTTAGTGCTGATGTCATTCAGGGCAGATGAATGAAGACTTTTGTTCCACCCTGCAGACTGAGTCACGTGCAAAAAATGTTTTCAAGGTCCAAGAAATATCTGGTCTGTCCTTTTGGAACCTTCCCCCCCCCAAAAAAAAAAAAAAAAAATTCTTATCATAATCTGGTAAATACTTCTGAGGTATGTTTCTGGAACGAAGGAATTTTACTTCTGGAATGAGAGAGAGAGAGAGAGAGAGAGAGAGAGAGAGAGAGAGAGAGAGAGAGAGAGAGAGAGAGAGAGAGAGAGAGAAATAATCTACGACAGCTGACAGCATTATAGAATAATCTAGAATCAATCTTTTATAGTTGACACTCCACAAATCCTTTTAAAAACCCCAATTTTTTAATATCAGAAACGTCGTGTTTCTTGCCTTCATGAGTGGTCTCCGCCGGTGTTTATAAACATGAAGATATTTACCGAGCTATTGGCGTAACTGGAAGCGTGCTGGTCTCTCATTTGCTTACTTGTGGGTTCGAGTCCCAGACCTCTCTCCGATTACTAGCTAAGGCTGTTACCTGCCCCAAAAGTCCCTAAAGCGCATAATAGGGCAAAGGTGACGGCTTCGGCCGCAGTTACTCAGCGCCTCCTGGCGTAGGCTCCTCACATTTTTTACACACGCGTCTAAAGAGGTTATCCGTGGCCATTTATATGTTAAGAACATTGTTTTAAACCTTGTAAGAGAAACCAAACTCTGATAAAAATCCTTATATGTTAAGCACATTGTTCTAAACCTTGTAAGAGACACCAAAATCTTATAAAACTCACCACATACTACCGAACAAGCAAAATCTAACCACCGAAAATTAAAGTAAGATGGATAAATGTTAATACTTAATTTGGAAACCATATATATATATATATATATATATATATATATATATATATATATATATATATATATATATGTGTGTGTGTGTGTGTGTGTGTGTGTGTGTGTGTGTGTGTGTGTGTGTGTGTGTGTGTACACATATATGAACAGGCCATAGGAACACAGGAGTAAGCTACCCTAATTCAGCAATGACCTGTGTTTTTATTCCATATGGGTTTAGTGAGAAGTTGTCTGTTAACGAGATTGTTGATTGTAATGCCGGACATAATGTCTAGAGACTATTGCTTTTCAATAATGTTCAAATTGGGGTGATAATAATTATGTTAATTCCACCATCTCATTTACACATACTTTGGGTTCAGGACGTAGATGGTCGAATCGACATTAATTGAATATTCCATTTCATCTCATTTCGTTATCTATTTCTTTATTAATTTTCTTATATAGCTTTATCATTATCATCCTGGTTGCAACACAGTTTACATCGAGTGAGATAGCTTTACCCAAGGCTTGCCCACACGTGTTGCCTTCAAACGAACTTTGCAGATCTCCTTTCGAAAAAGGAGAGAAAAAAACAAACTGCTAATCTTGCTCAATAGTTTTCATGAAACAAA
>NC_134804.1:47549034-47556534 GCF_046742065.1 Oratosquilla oratoria
AAATAAGGAATTTGGTCAAACTAGATCTGCCGCCGCATCATTTACATGCATAGTGTAAAATTCAGCGACGCAACCCAGTATGGAATTTAGTGAACACTTATTAAGTCCAATGGTTGATGAGGGTCTATGATTGCCATTCTTGCAATTTACACCCTCATCAAGGCTGTGGCTGTTTATCAACGCCTTGGCGGACCTGATTATTGTGAGGTTGTGTCATCCAACTTAGTGTCATAAGCACCACTAAGAGTTAGTGATAAATCACTGCAGGTGCCTTTACTACCAATTTGGTACCTCGGTCATCGCAGTTAACATTTAGATTAAAATCATTTTTGAGTAACCGCAAGAACAGCTTCCCTCAGAACTTGACTATCAACTTTCTAGCATCATACCTGTACTCCCTTAATTAGTTCATTAATGCATCTGATAAAGAAGAAAGATATTATTCGTAGGTAGATAGGATATTGTATTGTGAACCTTTAGTTTCATATGTTTATTTAGGGCTGGCCTTTGTTTTGCTAGAAGGGTTACATACGATAGAATAAAACCGTCTATAATCAGAAAAATAAATTACCTGGTCACTGGAGGGGTGGATCGGTAGATAGTTGTTAAGATAATATAAAACCCTTTCCTATCAGGACATTATATGACTCCACTGGCCCCATTCGCCCACATAATCCCCACATACTTAAGATATCACATAATAACCACCTTACTAACTTATTAATGTTGCTTACCCATATTGGTACCTGGATAAAGCTCCCAGCCAAGCCAGAACTAGTTTTTTCAACACCCCCTCCAATACTGCCAAACATTTTATCCACAAAAATTCCCTTGTTGCACCCTTTTCTGAACCATTTGAAGAAATTTCTTCCCAAGGATAAGTTACATTTAGTTCACAGTTACCCGAATACCATAAGTAAATAAGTAGTTAATGTTCGTCAAAGGTTTAAAGAAGAACATAATCCAGGTGTTTATTGGGTCCCATGTTAGGATTGCGATCTGGCATTGGCCAGACAGGGAGAGTCTTAGGCTGAAGGAACGGAAGCGTTTGATCAAGTATGGACAAGAGAGTCTGGCGGTGTTTCAGCTCGCGAGTCGGTTTAATCATCGTCTAAACCTGAACAAAGCCGATCTCATGCATAAACCTGGTTGCTGATTCAGAAGGAAGATGGTTAAATTCACAGTAATAGAATATATTCCCAATATGAATATTTCAAAGGGGCAGTGGTCTCCGGACATAATATCCGGACTTTTGATCACCAACGTACTCAGTAGACATCTTCGACCTGACCCTACATCACATGACCCCTAGGTCACCGTTCGAGTAAGGGCAGGTGTCCTTTAGCCCTTCTCCTGTCCCACTTTTTGTAAGAGAGTGCTGTATAAATACAGTACCCTCATCTCATTCTGTAATACAAAAGAGGACTGTAGCTTACAGTTTAGATGTATAGACTCACCGCTTCCAGTTTTTTTTCTTCTACTCCAGTTGTGGTTTTAGATTTACTTTAGGGCAGGACTCGCAGTAATGGATTTAAACTGGACAAATATAGATTTAAGGAGGAAATAGGGAAGAATTGGTTTACTAATAGGGTGGTCAACGAATGGAACAGACTTAGTAACAATACAGTGAGTGCTGAAACTATCAGCTGTTTAAAAAAACGGTTAGACAACATTATGGATTGGGATGACAGGTGGTAATGGACATGGAACCGCCTAGTATAGGGCTCATGGTCTTTTGCAGTTTCCTTCTTTCATATATTCTTATGATGTTAAGCTCGTGTACATTTCTTTAACATTCTCATGTTTTCAATCGCAAATGCTCTCTTACAATCATTCAATTAGACTTTTACATAATCATCTTTTGAAACTGACAAAAATATACAAATTAGATATATCTTGACTTTGCTTTTCATACTATCTCACGCGAAAAACTAATTGAATTGACCTTGCATGGAATGAAACGTAGCCTGCTAAAACTGTTATCACACTGGGCTACTTTTCCTCCAACCTCCGATTAATCGGCGGTACCGCTCACCTCCAGAAACTTTCTCCGTCGTAAAATCACTATGGCAAACTATTGTATTTCCTCAAGAATTTACGTAGAATGTCATTTGATATGCTGGAGGAAAATTATTTTCCTCCAGCATATCAAATTCCTTCCCGAAAGCCGCTGGCTGCAAATTTGCTCCAACAGTCGGAGGAAAATTAGCCCAGTGTGATAACGCCCTATGGGGTGTATCTTTACCTCGGACAGTCGTAAACAGCGAATTGTTTTGAAAGACAAATCTTCTGTCTGGAAAAAAACTGGAATTCCAGAAGCTTCCATTCTCGAGTTACTTCCCATAATAGCATATATCAGTGATACATATCGTGGGCTCAATTCTACATACATACATACATACATACATACATACATACATACATACATACATACATACATACATACATACATACATACATACATGCATACACGCATACATACATACATACACACATATATACATACATACATACATATATGCATACATAAATACATACATACATATATACACCAAAGGCTTTTCCACCCCTTACAAGTGAGGTAGCCAAAAAAACAAAGGCATAAAATCCACTCCCACCCATTCCATCCCCACATACTCCACTCCCATTCACCACCCTCCCTCCCTCTTATCTTGGCTCCTCCTGGATGACAGGTCATCCCTGCATCTCGCCCACTGCCCTGGGTCAGAAGCAGTGTAGCAAGACAGCGCATCCACAGCAAGCCCGCTATAGCCGACCTCCCCTCTCCGTCCCCTCATGCAGAAAAAGAGAAGACGGGGAGAAATCCCGTCGGGCTGCGTCAAATTATTATTCACAAATGCTTCCTCACCCCTCCATCCAAATTCTTTTTGCGAAAGAATGAATCAACCTGAATCAACTGGAGATTCAATAAGATTTATAAAGACGAGATCAAGGGCCTGAGAATTGGCTGATGAAAATTTAAATCAATTAGGTACAAAATTCACATATGAAAATACAACACTAAGTTCGACTTTAGGTTATTTGAAAATCTTTAACCAAAGTGGAAAATATAAAAGGTCTTGTAATTATCAGTGCAGACCTTAAATCATTAAAGCATCGTATTCTTGCCACAGAGTAAGCAATTAAGATTCTAGAACTGATAGCGCGGTCTGCTGACTTCAAAGGTTTAATTATCATCAACTAGTTACATAAATTATAATTATCAAATCTCTAGTATTTGAGTCCGGCAGTTTCTGTATGGTCATCAGATCTCATTAAAGACATTGATAGGTTTGAAAGGCTTCAGCATTAGACTGTAGATCGGTTACCAAATAATAGAAAGAAATCACTTAGAAATATCGCAAAAACATTAGAACCTGTTTTTCTTAGAAAAAAAAATATTGGAGAATCAGGAGCAGCTTAATACAAGTCGTCAAGATTTTAAAGAGAATTGATAACATCAGAACTAAGGAAACGTCCACAGTAAACATTTACGGGACGAATAATAATGACCTCGGCTGTCAGGTTGCGGGTTTCTTCTAGAAGTGAATAGAAGCAGTTTTACTAGCCACATAGTCAGCAAAAAGATTAAACTCACTACAAACGAACACAACTCAGTTCGAAAATGTTAGATTCGTTTTGACAAACATCTGAGCATCATGCTGTGATGTCTGCCAACTAGTTATTTTGATTGTTCATCTATTTGACTGCTAAGGTTAGTAAATATGCTTTGCCATAGTAATCCATTATTTCTTTCTATGGAAGGACCCAAGGGGAGATGCTGGTTGCGTGGGGGCTATTGGTTTTCAGTGAAAAAAATTAGACAAAAGTTATTACACCAAGGAAAATATACAAAGAAAATATAAAATACAGTAGTGGCACATCGTGGGTTGACAGAAGCTATCATACATTGATGCTAAATATATTGTCGAAAAATGTAAGGTGGTCAGTACTTTCTTATCTCACTTTTGAATAGCCCTTAAGGTGTTATCACACTGGGCTAATTTTCCTCCGACTGTTGGAGCAGATTTGCAGCCCGCAGCATTCGGGAAGGAATCTGATATGCTGGAGGAAAATCATCTTCCTCCAGCATATCAAATGACATTCTATGTAATTCTGTTGAAAAAACAAAACAGTTTGCCATAGGAATTTTACGATGGGAAAAAGTTCTGTAGGTGGACGGTATCACCGATTAATCGGAGGTTGGAGGAAAAATATCCCAGTGTGATAACCCCTTTAATGAAATGCGAACAAACAGACGAGAGAGGGGAGCTGAGAGACAACGCCATCTAGAGCAGCGTGGGAGAAAAACTGGCCAAAACCAAGGGCGCGTTCGTTTTGGAAAGTGTCATTTTCGCTCACTAACTCTCTTTGATTTTCAAATAACATGTAAAGCTTCGTTGACATAGGGTTAATCTAGTAGCTGCTATTGCTAGATGCAAGTTAACTTAACAGGCAAGTAAGCGTTGACACGAGGATAGTATACAGGCAAGTTTACTTTCCGTTAACATTAGGCAAGTCGCGGGATAGTTTACAACTCGTTACTATTAGCAGCTACGAAACTAGTCCCGTGTCAACAAAGTGAAATGCCTTTGTTGGAGTAGATATATTGTTCAACAGCCATTGGATAATGCGGAGATTAAGAAACGAGACTGCACCATCTAATGGTGCTTGAAAGAAAAATGTGTACATTCGTTTTAAAAAATTTCCACTCTTTCACTAGCTTTCTTTGATTTTCGAACAACATATCAGCAAAGGTGAAACGCGGAGTAGATATAGCGTTCAACTGCTACTGGATAGTTAGTAGATTAAGAAATTAGACAGCTTAAAAGTTAAATGCTAGGTGTCTGGTCCAACCACTTTGTGATACATTTTGATAGGCAGCAGGCTTCATCACTTGAGGAAATAGAACAAGGGGCAACTTTTTAATGAAATCAACAAAAACGTTACCTCGTGATCTATTTTCTACTACACTAGCCTTCATTCTCGTAATCTCGTATTTTTCTAACCATAAGACTTAGGTTTTACTGAGCGAGGGAAAAACTACAATGAGAAATCGCTCAATACTTTCTAGATTGAAATAAACTACAAATCTTAATGATTCCCAATAGAAAGATCCCTTCGATATTAATAGAAGAAGTGAATTAACTCATTTTCATGGATCCCTATGCTTAGAGGATTAGTTTATGTTTTAATCTTCCATCGTGTAATCAAGCAGCACCTTAAAAAACCTGTCCAGCAAATCTCGAACCTAATGAAGTTCAGAAAGTAATCACTATTTTTTCTAAGAAAATGTTCCTCTCGATCATCTGTAAAATACAATTAAAGTAAAACTAGGTTGCTACTTTAAACTTACCCAGATGTTTGACCATCTCAACGTGATTGCAAATTCTTGTCATATTTCTCCAAGAACATTAATTGAAATTATTTCTTACATTGTCATATGTACTAGTCTACATCTCTACTTATGACATTTGTGTCCCCTTACAGAGGACTTTGTAGCGTGGAATTTAATGAACCATGCCCTTGGTCCAACTCGCTGGTGATAGAGTTCGTACATTCATCACCTCGACCTCCGCCACAAGTGGCGACGTTCTATATCGCTTGGCCATCGAGCATCCATATGTGTGTGTGTGTGTATATATATATATATATATATATATATATATATATACATATATATACACATATGTATTGTGTATACATGTTTTAGAAACCTTATTCTTAAATAATATCAATGAAACAAAATAGGATAAGTAATAAAATTATGTACCCAGGAGTATGCGGTAGCAATCTCTAATTGGCTTGAAGCACCTGGCACTCTTGAGGACCCTGAAGAACTGTGGTACACTTTTGAACGTGATACTATGAAAGCTGCCAAGAAGTGCGTTGGAGAGCGTCCAGTGTCGAGGAGTGTGGTGGCGTCGAGGAAGACACTGGGGAGAATGAAGTTTGGTCATGTTGCCAGAATGGCTGGGAGGCCTAGACCATGAGAGGCCTCAGAAACGGCAGACTAGATCTCTCTTTAGGATGGCAAAGCTGGGCGCGTTCCTCGGTGCGTCCCGCTTTAGTTATCCCGCAGTTAGCGTTCCCAGACTATTAAAGAAATATAGCTGCCGGTATAGTATGTGGTCTACCTTTTGGATGTGGCCTACGAAATTTTTCTTTGGTATAGTATGTGGCCCACCGGACTTTTATTTCGGTATGAACATGTCTCTTAAGCTTTAATAGTTAGGGAGCGCTAACCGCGGCCAAACTAAAGCGGAACGCACCGAGTAGCGCGCCCAGCTCTGAAGGAAGACTACGGAGAAGTACGTCAGATGGATCGCTGATGATGTCGAGGGTCATTTTAATGCAACTGACCTCAGGCCTGCTTTCTGAGCCCAGAAACAACTCTGCTGCAATTCTGTGGCCCAGAGGAGCACCATCCGAGCAGTTGATGGTGAGCTAGTCTCAGGCGTGGAGGGATGGAGCCACTTTGCTAAGTATTTTGAGGAGTTGCCCATGGGTGACCCTCTAAGCACAGCTTCCCCTTGATGGTGTTCGGGTGGTGGTTGTCGATCCACCGATAGACGAATCTCCGCCCTCTCCGGCAGAGGTAAAAGAAGTTTAAGTTGAAGGGTGGAAAGGCAGCCGGCATCTGCAACGTTAGTGGGGAATCGCTGGGAACTGGAAATGAGGCGTTTGCAGATCTTATGCATCTGCTTATGCATTTTAGTCTTTCTTACTATCAAGAAAACATTCTTTAGGATGACGAATGAGAAAAATAATAGGACGAGGGCACAGTGCCTGGCCGATACCAGTTGTGTAAAACTAAAAAAAGAAAGAAGAAGAAGAAGAAAGAGAGACATCTGGTGTAATCTGATGAAACTAATGTTACTTGATGAATAAGAAGGGAACACTGACTCCTTTCGATGTGATTATGGCATTGCCCGCCATTAACAACCATTTCGGCCCTTGTGATTATTGTTTATCTACGATTTATCCCAAATATGGCAGTTACTATGTGTCTATCTTTAATCAGTGTTGGAAACGGGAGGAAAATATAATGATAGAAAATAAAAAGAGAAAAGAAAAAGGATCGACAAGATTTATGGGAAGAAAAAGATGATGAATAAAGTAAAGACGACGACGGAGAAAAAAAAATATGTGAAAGAAAAAGAAAAAAGAAAAGAAGAAAAAAGAAAAAAAAAGCCGAAGGAGAAGAGGAAGGAATAGAAGAAGAAGAAGAAAAGAAGAAAAAGAGAAAGAAGAAGAAGTAGACAAAGAAGTAGAGGAAGAAGTAGACAAAGGAGTAGAAGAAGTAGTAGAAGAAGAAGAAAAAAGAAGAAGTAGACGAAGAAGAAGAAGAGGAAGTAAAAGAAGAAGAATAAAAAGAAGAAATAGACGAATAAGAAAAAGAAGAAAAAGAGAAAGAAGAAGTAGACGAAAAAGAAGAAAAGGAGGGAGAAGAAGTAGAAGAAGAAGAAGAAAAATGATAATAAGAAGAAAAATAGAAAG
>NC_134804.1:47564034-47579034 GCF_046742065.1 Oratosquilla oratoria
ACGAGAACTGATTTATGAAGTCCATTTTGAATTCAAATTTTCGTTCTTAATGTATCTAATCATCCATTGATATGCCAAATTCTGTTTATCTCTGTCTACTGAATGTCGTATTCAATGTTTAATATTCTGCAAACTGTTTATTGGATGCTTATACGATATACAAAACTGCTCCTAATATTTGGAATCTAGAAAGTATCCAGTAATTGAAGGGGGCGGGTCAGAGAAGCTTGGTCCTCATCTTAATACATCTGTATGCAAGCATGCATGTATGCAAGCATGCATGTATGTATGTATGTATGTATGTATGTATGTATGTATGAGCCATTTATAATGAATACATTCTTGCAAAATGTGTCGTAGTAAGACCACATTGACAAGTTTATGTATGAAAGTACATCAAAGCTTAATTGTCTAGTTGTATAATTAAAGCAACTTATGTCAAACTAATTAGATCATCCATTCTTTGACAAAGGGTAAACAAAATGTAACCTGTGAGTAAGGAAAGTAATGTAGCATGTGACTCCATCAATTTAAAGGTCAATTTATTCACCTTCACACCAGGGACTGAATGCTGCGTCTATGAGAAGTTCGTCTGTGAACCCAGTCTCATTTATGAGTAGAACAACTTTGTGTGAGCACAACTCACTTAATGGTCGTAGGACCAGTCCTACTCACACTAAGGTTTGAGCGTACATGATATCTTTTGAATTTGACTTTCAATTTACTACCTATTCCTTTGGGGTTTTATCTTTATTTTCATTGCTATTCTTGTGTCACACCTGCAGAGTAAGGTACGGGCCAATATAATGTATTTTATTCTATCTAATCTAGAATGTTCCGATGGATATTTTTCAGTGTAAATGATTGTTTGAAATGTTTATTGCCATGCCCTAAATTTCCTTGCAACCACAGTACGTTTAATGAAAGGCGCAAAGTGGTTTGTGAACAAGGTGAGATGGGACCAGAAGCCAGAGGAACACTTCAGTCGAAAACGAGATAGATTATCAAAAAAAGTAAGAAAGTGAGACATGAGGTTGAGAAATAAAGGTTGACAGGAGGGGAGGTCGAAGAGTAAGAGGAGGATAAGGAAGAGAAAGAAAAGCAGGAGGAAAGGGGGAAAGTTGTGAGATAAAGGTGGAAGAGGAAGGGAAATAGTAAAGTGAATAAAGAAGAGAAAAATCAAAAGAAAAAACTAAAGGCGTACCAGCGTTGCGAAAAAAAGACCTTTTATGATTAACAACTAAAGATAATTATATCATTAATAATAATACAACTGGTAAAATAATATCGTACATCTTGCAGTGAACATGTCAATTTTTCTGTTAACATTGTCGCGCGGTTCTTTAAAAAATACTGAAACTTTTGGTGACGAATTGCTCTAGGATTATAATCAGGTTCTAGATTCGGTATCCTGTACGGAAATCCCTTTAACAGTTTTCATTACACCTGTTTCAATGACAAGTTCGGTCAGCTGTTTATATATAGGTAATAAACATTATCAGAGATATTTGAAGCCCGCTGATATTGAATTCTGTCTTCCATGTATTCCTTTCCCCATGACGTGACCTTTCATACTTAGAAGGTAAACGCAATGAAAATTTCTATGATCTTATCGGATTATTAGTTCTTCTTAGAGTCCTTTGAGGATAAAACGTTGGTTCTTTCCCAGGGTATACTCAAATTGCCGCACATTTTGTTATTGGTGTGTTATCGTCAAAAAAGAAAACACGAGGTTCGGAATCCTGGCGAGGTCGCCATTTCGTGACCAGAATTGTATGTCGGTGATCTCCATTTGCTGACATATGTGGACCTATCCTTGGATTGTCTTCCTCCTCCATAGGGCCGGTCGACCTTGTCCTCTCAAGAATCTCGGGTGTCATATCGAACTCAAACCACCTAAGCTTTCGTCTTGGCCAGCAGAATGCCCATTAAGAAAAAAAAAAAAAAAAAAAAAAAAAAAAAAAAAAATCGACACTTGACTCAAGGTAAAAGTTTTAGTGACGTCTGCTTGGCAAGGCCATGGATACTATATCGCTGAATTACATAATGGACAGAACCCTAACAATCACTAGAATTCACACTGAACAGTGAACAACCAATGAATTTGTGTGCGTTAGGGTGAAGGGATGTTCTCACATCTGAATGTGATAACTAGTGATAACTAGAAGAACAGTCCCCATTATCTTTGGGTTAAGAGAAATAAGTTACAACCCTAAAATAGTTAGAGCTTTCCTCGACTGAATAAGGTCACCATGAGGAGCAAAAAGGAGAAGATAAATACACCATATGGCTTCATTCAATTCAGTGGTGACCCTCGCCATCACAGGACCTTGCTAAGCTCTCTCGATTATCACCATGAAAGATTATTATGAATTCGTTGTACTTAACCGACTTTGATTGATGCAATCATAGTCGATTTTTGTTCTTAACCTTTAAAGAATTCTGCCTGGATGTGTGAGCTTGAGAGAGCTGTTAAATCAGACTGTTCTCATTTTGACACGGCTCTTTTACTTTCTTCATTAAGTTATGAGAGTCTTTAAGGCCTCACTATCTTCCTCTGATTCTGTAAAGGGTTAATCCAAAGCTCACAAAAAGAATATTTGGTATTTACGAAAATCAGTCGCAGCTTTTTACCTTCCCAATCTCGACAATACTGTAAAGGACTTTCTTCTATTCTTCTCTGTCTTGGTATCATTGGCCTTCAATAAATTCCATCTTCTTTTCTGTTGCTGGTCTTTGACGTTAGTTGAAGGTGAAGCTAAGGGTGTTGGTGAGTTCAAATCTCTTTTGTTTATCTTTTGCAAGTAATCCATGGAGGGAGGGCCAGGGCATGTATTGTACCTCTTATCTGAAGTGGTCCAGTTGTAAACCAGAATTGTATCATAAAAGTATTATCTGATTTCTTGAGGTCATTTATAGATTGAAGTGAAGTGACGGGGGCCACCAGCACTTTTTTATTTATTTTATTATTATTATTATTATTATTATTATTATTATTATTATTATTATTATTATTATTATTATTATTATTATTATTATTATTATTATTATTATTATTATTATTATTATTATTATTATTATTATTTTATCATTCTTTTATTATCATCTTATTATTATTATTTTATTATTATTATCATTATTATTATTATTATTATTATTATTATTATTATAGTTAATATCATTATTGATATTATTATCATTATTATTATTATTATCATTATTATTAATATTATTATTATTATTATTATTATTATTATTATTATTATTATTATTGTTATTATTATTATTATTATTATTATTATTATCATTATTATCATTATCATTATTATTATTATTATCATTATTATTATTATCATTATTATTATTATTTTTAGCATTATTAATTATTATAATAATAATACTGCTTGAGCACCAGAAGTATACAGAGGAAAATATAGATAAAGAAAATATGAATGAGCCAGGAAGGCGTCATATGGCGAACAAAAGTTAAGAAACAAAGATTCTTCCATCTTTAGTCATTTTTCCTCTTTCTATATTAATTTGATAATAAGATTTTATAAATCATATTGATACATTTTCCTTCATCCATACAATTACAACGGTGTCAATTTTGAAACAGAATGGCTACGTAAATTCTATGGTTGTTGTAAATGTGTTTGTGGTTGTTGGCTTGAGTTAAGACATTATCACACTGGGCTTTTTTTCCCCCCGACTGTTGGAGCAGATTTACAGCCCACAGCTTTCGGGAAGGAATGTTATATGCTGGAGGAAAATAATTTTCCTCCAGCATATCAAACAACATTCTGTGTATCTTTATTGAGAAAATAAAATAGTTTATCATAGTGATTTTACGGCGGAAAAAGTTCTGGAGGTGGGTGGTATCGCCGATTAATTGGAAGTTGGACGAAAATTTGCCCAGTGTGATAACCTCTTTAAGGAGATTTCTGTTACACCAGAGATCCTCTGGTTTTTACATCATAAAGCTAACTGGCCCGCTGGCCGAGCAGGTTAGAGCGTCGGTACCTGCGACGGAGGCTCGAACCCCGGAGCAAGCGAGTTGGACCAAGATCATGGTTCATGACATTCCACGCTACAAAGTCCTCTGTAAGGGGCACCGTCCTAGCCTCCCGGTAGGGGGAGTTCGCGACGGTTAAACCGATTCATTAGTATTGGCTTCCCAGTTGGCTTCCGTTGTCAGGATGAAATCACCCGGTATCAGGTCACTAACGTCAGTGACTTTCATCATGCAGGTGACCCCGATTTAGGTCATAAGACGATATTAAGAATGGAAGAGACTGCAAGAGACCATAAGGCCTACATTATGCAGTTCCATGTTCCTTACCACCTGTGTCATCCCTGTCCATAAAGTTTTCTAATCTTCTTTTGATTGATTGATTGATTAAAGTTAATTGTTAAATTCTTAGATTCAATTTCTAATTTTCTCTTAAAATGATCGTTTGTTTCACCGCTCACGATCTGGATACATATTCTGTTCTATTCCTTAATTACTTTGTGGGTGGAATCAGTTCTACTCTATTTCCTTCTTACTCTGAAGAAGTCCTGGTAAGGACGAAACGTCAGAATAAATCCCTAACGGTTCCCTGTGTTTATCTCACCACCCATCCACACATCTTTCCTTCTTGAGCCTAAATTTGTCCAATGTAATTCCATTACCACGAGTCATGCCCTGCTATCTTAATATGATGACCTTGCCTACATGACCCTTGGTAAAGGACCGATTGTAAACTCCTCAAAGATCTTAAGTCACCATAATTTAGGACGATTACCTAATATATATATATATATATATATATATATATATATATATATATATATATATATATATATATATATATTTTTTTTTTCTTTCATTGCCAAATCAGATTTGTAGGTTAATGTTGCGCTTACGTGTGCAGCTTCTTGGATGATATTCATATTTTTGTCCTTTTACATCAGACAAGAGAGTTGTTGTGTATGCAAACAAGGTTTAAGCCGCTGTCCTACATAATTCTGCTGAATAATTGCGTCAAGTAAACGGTCATATATGATCTAACACACTGTTGATCACGTCAATATCTTGTTCGGTTATCAAGATCAAATGCTAATCCTCTCTGAGGTAGCAATATACGAGTTTTTATATTCATATATTTCCTCATGACTACTTTTTGCTTGATGTGAAAAAAAAGAAGGATCGTATGTCTTTCAGGAATAAACATTGGATAATCCTGTCAAGATTAAACGCCCTGGGTTTCGTCGACTATTTATTTTCGATACTATTATGGCCTCCTCAGTCTCCTATTTACTGTGATCTTATTGAATGAGAAGTAGGAGAGAGGAGATAAAGAAGCGAATATATAAACGCCAGTTCGGAGCAAGTGCTTGCCTTTCTACAGCGAGGCGTCCCAGTTTTTTTTTTTCTTTTTTTTTGTGGCACATCCTATTGCTTTCAAAGACCGGTTTGATCCTTCCCGTTTGCAAAAGACTTTCTTCGTCTTCTTCTTCTTCCTCTTCTTCGAATCCTGTGCTTCTCAAACTTTTTTCTGATTGAGTAACACATGTAGATCCCGTACCATCGCCGCTTACCATCTCGTTCCAGAACAAAAAAATACATTTAGATCAGCTATCAATTAATTCGTAACTAGAACACACAGATGCATCACCAAGAAAGAACACAACATTTTCATTTAATTTTTATTAGAGGGATGCACAAATAAAGGAATACACAATAAATGATCTTTAAGTGATAAAACACACTTTCACAGTACGGAGGCAGATGGGGAACTGGCTGCGCCGGTGTGCCGCTACGCGAGGTATTTTTTGTTGTTGACAACCGAACCGACAGCAATTGACAATCAAACATGACCTCGAAAGCTCTCGCACCCCATCTATGATGCCCTTACGTCGTCTCGCCCTCGTCTCGCCATAGTCTCGCCCTTTCTCCTTCTTTGAAGACTTGTCTCGTTCTAAGAAAAAAAAAAATGATTTTTCCATAAAAAAGGAATATAATATACTTATGTCCTTTCCACTAGTCACAATTTCCTTTTGTGAATAAAGTGTAAATTTTTCCTTGTTATCTTAACTGTGCCTTTACGTTATAATCCTAGTGTGATAACATACATACATATTAGTACATGCAGATATACATACATACAAAATACAAACATACACACACACACGAACTTATATATATATATATATATATATACATATATATGTATATATATATACATGTATATACATATATATATATATATATATATATATATATATATATATAAATATATATGTATATGTATATATGCATGCATGTATGTCTTAAGAGGAGGAGACAAATATACATACACAGACCACCAGACACACAGACATACAGACCGACAGAAAGACAAACACACTGACCGGAGAGACAGACATACAGACAGACGATAGGAAGAGCAGTGGGGGTTAATAACATGTACTCATTGATAACATTATCATTACTATTGTTATTGTTATTGTTGTTGTTATTATTAACATTATCATTATTATCATTATTATTATTATTATTATTATTATTATTATTATTATTATTATTATTATTATTATTATTGTTATTATTATAATTATTATTACTACCACTAGCACTATTATCATTCTTATCATTATTACTATCATTATTATTATTATTATTATTATTATTATTATTATTATTATTATTGTTATTATTATTATTATTATTATTATTATTATTATTATTATTATTATTATTATTATTATTATTATTGTTATTACTATCACTACTACTATTATTATTGTTATAATATATCATTATTAATGTTATTATTACTACTACTATCATTTATTTTATTTTATTTTATTTCATTTTATTTATTTATTTTTTCAAAACCCAAAACTCTGATACTGCTCGCTCTCAACATTACGTCAGCCTAGGCTCCATTTCGCAACAGGCTGCCATTATTCGGGTCAACACAATCTGTCTTGTTCTCCCTGATATTAAGCGGTTTTCTTCAAGAGAGAAATGCCTCCACAGCCCATAAGGTTAATATGAATGCTGGTCTGAGAATGTTGCTCCAATATCTAGTATGAATATAGATCCACTATCTAGTGTAGCGTTCTAGTTCTGATGAGTCTGCTTAATTTGACATCAAACCAGATATTCACAGTTATGATATAATTCTAGAAACTACAAAATTTATTTGAACCATTTATTATCTATTTCCATTTATTTTCATGTACTATTTACCTGCTTGTTTATCATTTAACTATACCTATGTATTATTATTTTTTTATCATTATTTATATTATTATAATTCTTATTTTAATTTATCTATTTTTCTTATCATTTATCTATATATTTTTTCGCACTCGACCTAGTTATGGACCAAAAGGTCTCCTGTCGGTATGCTCCGCCTTTGTAATCCTTTGTAAATTACTTTGATTATTCGTACTGTGACATATATATGTATGTATAAATTGTATTTTATGTTGTTGAATAAACCTTAACTAACTAATATTATTTGTTTGGGAAATGCAGCAAATGATATTATGATTAGGATGTACAGATGTCTGGATATACAATTTGAGATGCATTTTAACCCTTCAGAGTCCGATTCAGGTCTGAATTGAACTGTGACGATCAGAATTGTGTTTTTTGCGTCTCACAAGAAAGGCGGACGAGACAGTAAAAGATAATTTTGTTGTGCGGTGCTGTCGTATCAATGTTCCTTTCTCTCTCTCTCTCTCTCTCTCTCTCTCTCTCTCTCTCTCTCTCTCTCTCTCTCTCTCTCTCTCTCTCTCTCTCTCTCTCTCTCTCTCTCTCTCTCTCTCTCTCTCTCTCTCTCTCTCTCTCTCTCTCTCTCTCTCTCTCTCTCTCTCTCTCTCTCTTTCTCCCTCTCCCTCTACCTATCTATCTATCTCTGTCTCTATCTCTCTTTTTTTCTCTGTATGACATACACACATACGCTCATACACAGACACACACGCACACACACACACACACACACACACACACACACACACACACACACACACACACACACACACACACACACACACACACACACACACACACACACACACACACACACACATACCGGTTTCCCGGTGCAGGGGTCACACAGTTAAAGTTGCGAGTTCGAACCGCGCTCCCGGCTTGAAAATCTTTCACCGATACTGCAAGCCGGTACTGCCCCCTTGAGCAAGGTTGTGGGATGTGTAATTCCTCAGCGTTTTATCCAAATCGAGGAAATGAGATATGAGCTCTCTTTTGTAAGGATATTGGTTGTCGGTCACGTGTCCAACATGTGATCCACGGCTTTGGCGATTCATACGCACATAAGCATACATACATACACACATATTCACATGCATATATACACATATGTGTGCACACGTAGGCACGCACACGTAGGCACACGCACACACACACACACACACACACACACACACACACACACACACACACACACACACACACACACACACACACACACACACACACACACATGTGCACGTACACACATGTACACATAAAAGCCAAACTTCGTAACACAGAAGGGAGACAAAACAAGGAACCGGATCTAGGAATACTGTGGTCTATAAGTGAGCCGATAGTGTTGGATAACAATCCCTTGAGTTTATGGTGTAGGTTTGACATTAACGATGTTCAAGAATGTAGTCCATGAGGTCTTCTTGCAAGGGACACGGGACCTATTGCATAAAACAGCCGCGTGCAGTGTAAGAACCTATTTAAGAGGTGCCTTTCACCCTCTCCTACTTCCTCTCCCGTTTTCTGCGCGATGTCATTGCTCTCCGTCATACAGCAAGTTCCTCATCCCGGTAATGCAGACGTTGTAGTAGCAACTCGGTTTTTCAGTTTTTGGTTCTGATGTTGAGTTCGATTTTTTATTTATTTGTTGATTTTCATTTATTTTAATTGATTAATTAGTTATTTAATTTCAGTTATTTATTCATTTTGAACGTGCAAGACGTTCTAATAGTAACTGAATTTCTAGTTGTAATATTGATTTGTTGTTATTATCATTATTATTATTATTATTATTATTATTATTATTATTATTATTATTATTATTATTATTATTATTATTATTATTATTATTATTATCATATATGTATTATTATTATTATCATTATCATTTTCAATACAATCAATCAATCAAATCAGCCATCCTGAGTCCACTGCTGAACAAAGGCCTCCTTCATAGCATTCCATGATTCACACGACCGCGCCAACCTCTGCCACGTCACTCCTGCAAACTTCTCAATCTCGTCTCTCCATCTCCTGTCTGGTCTCCCTCTTCCACGCTTCCTATCTCGCGGCGTCCACTCAGTAACACACTCGCTCCATTGCTCATCAGTCCTTCAGTACAGTTAGAGTATTTGTAAACGAAGTGTTTGTCTTGTCTATTTGATATATTGTCCTCTTATCTCCACTAATCCTCTGGACAGGAACAGTGCAGAGTTTCCTTAATTAGGGTTCTGGAAAGGAGTTGGTACATCGTTTACTCTTCGCTCCGTTTATCATCTTCACTAACGAGGGCTTGTGTGCAGTTAAATAGAATATATTGAATTGACAGTAGCATTAAGGAAAGAAATTGTACCATCTGTTGCAGAAAGGGTTCAGGTACAGATTCATATTCCTTAATTCCTTAGGATGTAGTGATCAACTTCACTATCAGTCTTATTAACTCCGGCAGATACTATATATATATATATATATATATATATATATATACGTATATGATATATATATATATAAATATATATATATATGTATATATGTATGTATATATATATGTATATGCTGGGACATTGTGACAAGTTGATGAAGGTGAAAAAAAGAAGTCACGGGTCTAGTTCCGAGTTTCTGAGTTTATCCTTGACCGGTTTCACTCTATGCTTCTTCATCATATACATATATATATATATATATATATATATACATATATATATATATGTATATGTATATATATACTGTATATATATATATATACATATATATGTATATATACAGTATATATATACATATATATATATATATATATATATATATATATATAATTTTCTCCAGTTAGCCTCAGGTTCTTAGATTCTCGAAGGCTTTCGGGGTATAAATGCAAATATTTTCAGTCATAGTGAGGTAGGCCAAGGCAAATGAGGCTAGCTTCTCCTCTTTGGATATTTTGCTTCGCCAAGGCGAACAGCCGCCCGTGGGAGCAGGAATGCTGGCAAGATAAACATGTAGCTTTCTTCTTCTTCCTCCTCTTCTTCTTCTTCTTCTTCTTCTTCTTCTTTTTCTTTTGTTTCTTCTTCTTCTTCTGTTTCTTGTTGTTGTTGTTATTCTTGTTTTCTTTTTTTTCTTCTATTTCTTCTTCTTCTTTCTCCTCTCCTTTTTTCTTCTTCTTCTGTTTCTTCCTCTCCTTTTTCTTGTTTCTTCTGTTTCTTCTTTTTCTTCTTTTTCTTCTTTTTCTTCTGTTTCTTCTTCTTCTTCTTTCTCCTCTTCTTCTTTTTTCTCCTCTTCTTCTGTTTCTTCTTCTTCATCTTCTTCACTTTCTTCTTCCTTTACTTCCTCTTCTTGTTGTTCTTTCTCTTCTTTTTCTTTTTATTTCTCCTCTTCTTCTGTTTCTTCTTCTTCTTCACTTTCTTCTTCTTTTACTTCCTCTTGTTGTTCTTTTTCTCCTCCTCTTCATCCTCCTCTTCATCCTCATCTTCTTTCTTGTTCTCTCTCTGTCTGTCAGATTCATATGCCTGGAATGATGTCTTACAAGCCCATCCCGCTCCAGTTTGCTCGGCGGCCCCAGCTGGTCCACGTAACATACGATGGAGTGTTTGGAAAACAATGCGACATCATCTCCCTTCTGCATCACCTCAGGTATGCAACTCTCGACCTCGACTATCAACTCAGCCGTCGACCATCTGTCCAACACAATTCCTGGTCTTGCGTCCCTCCCCCCACCCCCGCGCTCCTGCCCCGAGTAATTCAAAGAGATTCTCAAGAAATAAGAATTACGTGGGGTCTCTCTTGGTCTATCCTACTGTGTCGTCTCAGATACGTCCAAGAGAGGGACGGCGAAAGGATGGAAGTGGTTCATTGCTGGTCTTAGCTGCTTCCTTGCTTGCTGGAAGGCAAACAAATAATCAGGATGCCATGGATATCCTGCGTTCCTTGGGCATGGGAAGGATTCATACCTGGTTGCCAAAGATCTCGTGGTAACCTGTTAGCATGTTACTCCCAAGAAGCTTGAGACTGCGGGCAAACGGGCGACTTTGTGGCGCCACTTTGCAGCGTTGGTGTGCGGCGGGGATGCGGATTCCCATAGGTTTCCATTGTTTAGAACAGAGTTTCTCAACCTTTTTAGCCTTATCGCCCCCTTTTTCAATTGAAAAAAAGGATCGGCACCCTTAATTAGAAAATAATTATAAAAATTATTGCAACAATGATAAACAGCCCGGGAAATCCCTCCTGAGTTGAAAATAGAATGATCTGGCCATCTCTAATGCGATTTCGAAAGAATTTTTTTTTTTTATCGACGGGTAGGGTGTCAAGGGAATGTATGGGAGATCTTACGGTGGTATTCTTAAATAAATCTTTCCTTATTTAAATTTTATATAAATCCTTGAAAGAGAAAGATTTATATAAGGAAATATATTTTTTAAAAATGCCATCGTAAGAATCTTACGGTAGTATTCTTAAAAAAAATATTTCCTTATTAAGTTTTATATAAATCCTTGGAAGGGAAAGATTTATATAAGGAAAGAATTTTTTAAGAACACCACCGGTGGTACTCTTAAAAAAAAATTCTTTGTATAAATCTCTCTCTTCCAAGGATTTATATAAAACTTATATAAGGAAAGATTTTTTTTTTAAGAATACTACCGTTTGCGTAAGGAAGGATGAAAGTGAAAGTGAAATTTGGGACGAATGAACACACTTGACACGATCCCTTTGATTGAGCAAGATGGCGATAGAGTTGACTAAAATAGATTGGTAGCAGTTGGTCGAAAATAAGTAAATAGATTAATAAATAGATAAGTTAATCAATGAATAAGTAGGTACGTAAATACTTAAATGAATAAGTGAATTAATGAATATGTACGTAAATAAGTAGATAGATGAATAGATCGATAAATGGATGAATAAATAAAGAAGTGAATAAATGATAAGTAAATGAATAGGTAGATAGAGGGATAAACAAACAAACAAACAAATGAACAAATAGATGAATGAATAGATGAATAGATGAATAGATACATAGATAAACAAATAGATGAATAAATAGATAAGTGAATAAATAGATAAGTTAATTACTAAATAGACAAATAAAGAAAGAAATATGTAAATACATAGATTAATATATAACTAATAAATGATTAATAAACGGACAGAAAATAAACAAATGAAAATAATAGATACATTAATGAATACATAGAGAATAGACAAAAAACAAAAAATAGGCGAAAATGTAAAAACATAAATGAATGAATAGATAAGTAATAAATGAATAGATAGATTTATAAATAAGCAAATATCTTCGACCGTGCCAAAGCTTGTTTTGACTTTCTCTCATCATAGATATTTATTATTAATGATTTTTTTTTTTTTTTTTTTTTTTTTTTTTTTTTTTTTCATCCGACCTAGATATGGATCAAAAGGTCTCCTGTCGGCATGCTTTGCCTTTGTAATCCTTTGTAATCCTTTGATATGAGAAGAATTGGTTATCAGCAACCCCAGCAACGAACTCACTCCGGTTCTTTACCGATTGGCAGCTGTTCAGTAACCTTACGAAACAGAATCAATGACGTGGAAACTTATTGCTTGGGCTGGTTAATGAGGTAGTTGGAAATTGGTCTGAGGCCGTGTGTATAAAAAGCGTAGACCCACATGCTTAAGATTCCTTTAGTGTAGTGTTTCTCAAACTATCTGATGTGTGGGACCGTCCTCTCTCTCTCTCTCTCTCTCTCTCTCTCTCTCTCTCTCTCTCTCTCTCTCTCTCTCTCTCTCTCTCTCTCTCTCTCTCTCTTTTCTTAATGTGCCACTTACCAGTAATATTTTGTAGTAATATTATTTTATTCCGGAAACGGTATATATACATATATATATATATATATATATATATATATATATATATATATATAATATATATATATATATATATATATATATATATAGATAGATAGATAACGAATATGATAAAAGTTGACATCCTTTTTATCCTCTATTTATTTTGTAAACAAATGATACAATTTCAAAACATATAAAAACTAATAAAAAATAACCAGCAGTTTATTAACACAAAATAAATATTCATATAACCTTAGTCTTTACAAGTGTGAAATATGAACCTGCTTCTTTGTCAGTTTATCCAGTCGTGGTTCAATTGAGGACAGTGGCACGCGCAACAGAGAATGAATATTCATATTACAAAGGATTACAAAGGCGGAGCATGCCGACAGGAGACCGTTTGGTCCATAACTAGGTTGGATGGGTAAAAAATATAATAATGATAAATAAAAAAAAAATTGTAATAATATATATAATAGTAAATAGAATAGATAGATTTATAGGTATAGTTAAATGATAAACAAACAGGTAAATAGTAAAGAATAATGAATTGACAGATATCTAATGAATGAAAATCAAGCAAACAATAAATTAACAGACAAATAATAACAAACAAATAGATATATAAAGTAAATGGGAGTCATTACAGCATCTTGCTGTAATTCCTTAGATTCTACCAATTCCTCAAATGATTCCTCAGCATCATGGACTGGACACTCAGAGGGGCACATGAAGAACTGTCACCCCAGAACGCCCACATGAAGAATCGTCACCCCGTCAGATCCCACCTGGAAAATTGTCACCCCAGTACGCCGAATATCAACAGTGGAATAAAGATTAGGTTAGGTTAGGATAGGTTACGTTAGGTTACGTTACGTTAGGTTAGGTCAGGTTTGTTAGGTTAGCTTAGATTGAATGAAGGTTATGATTATTGTCATCAACTTATACAAACGAAGAATCGTAAACCCAGGATGGCCCACATGAAGAATTGTCACCCTAGGATAGCCCACATAAAGAATTGTCACCCTGTCGAAGTCTGGGATGACGATTCTTCGTGTGATCCCAATCAGAGCAGCGTACCGGGAGCTGACGGCTCGCGAGGTCCCGTTCCCGGCCTCGGTCCCGGCCCCGGTCCCGTTCCAGGCCCCATTCCCGGCCCCGTTCCCGGCCCCATTCCCTGCCCCGTTCCCGGCCCCCGTTCCCGGCCCTGTTCCCGGCCTCGTTCCCGGCCCCGTTCCCGGCCCCGTTCCCGGCCCCCGATCCTGGCCCCAATCCCGGCCCAGTTCCCGTTCCCGGCCCCGTTCCCGGCCCCGTTCCCGTCCCCGTTCCCGGCCCCGTTCCCGTCCCCGTTCCCGGCCCCGTTCCCGGCCCCGGTCCGCGGACCACCACTTTGAGTAGCATTGGTCTACCCGATAAGCTTCGGGTAGATGCTTGATCGACGATCGTATCTCAAGTCGGACAACTTTCATCATGATTCATCGAACCAGCGACGTTTTCCTCCTTGAACCTAAATGTGGCGGGACACTAGGCTAGCATGCTGCTTGCTTTTGCTACTTGCTTTTGGCTACTTCGTCTGGATAGAAACGACTTCGGTTACGATATTCTAGGCTTCCGTAAGAGCATTGGAACAATGTGTCTAAGATTCATATAGGTTCAAATTCTCTTTAGTTTATCATTCAGCTTCGCACTGTATGACGCAAGAGTAATTTGACATTTGGAAATTTGAAAAACAAAAGATCGTAACCGAAGTCGTTTTTACTCGAAGTAGCAAAAGCAAATAGCGTGCTAGCGAGAAATGACTAGTGTGCCGTCACCTTTACTTTCTTCGCTTTTTGGATTTATGCATTTTGTTTTGGCTGCCGCCAAGCGATTTTATTCCGTTTAGGGAAGAATTCCTTTGTGATCTTTCACCGTCTCGCCAT
>NC_134804.1:47589034-47591534 GCF_046742065.1 Oratosquilla oratoria
TTTGCTTGTTATTAGGTAAGATGTAAAAAATTTTGATGCTTTTCTTTATAATCTAAAAAACATTGCTTTAGATTGCTGTAGTTACATATGAAAGTTGACTAAGCGAAGTATACTGACCTATAGATGCCATTCGGAATACAGGCCCACCAAAGAATAAAAGGCGTGGAAGAATTGTTTACTAAAAGGGTGGTCAACGAATGGAATAGTCTTAGTAACTATGTGGTGGTGAGCGTTGAAATTATCTGTTGTTTTAAGAAACGGTTAGACAACTTTATGGATGGGGATGAGAGGGGTGAATGGGCATGGAACTGTCTAATGTAGGACTCATGGTCTCTTGCGGTCTCCTTCTCTGTTGATTGCAACCGTTCAATCCATAGCCTCTCGAAGATTGACAAGTATGAGATAATGATGAGATGGATCGCTGATCTGAGAGACAGTGGCACGTACTGGAATTCAAACACGTTGGCATTTTGGATCTCCATTTTCTCTAAATGGGTTATCACACTGGTCTCTTTTTCCTCCGACTGTTGGAGCAGATTTGCAGCCCGAAGCTCTCGGGAAGGAATCTGATATGCTGGAGGAAAATAAATTTCCTCCAGCATATCAAATGATATTCTTTATATATTTTTTTTTTTTGTCGAGAAAACAAAATAGTTTGCCATAGGGATTTTGCGGTAGAAAAAGTTCTGAAGGTGGGTGGTACCGCCGATTAATCGGAGGTTGGAGGAAAAATACCCCAGTGTGATAACCCCTTAAGACGTCCTCCAGCATGGGATCTTCAAGAAGAGGTACCATCATCGCCAAACCGATAAGCCTAATTGTCTTTCTTCAGTCTTCAATAGTCACTCAGAATGAGCAGATTTTTTTCATGAACATACATACATACATACATACATACATACATACATACATACATATACCAAAGGCTTTTTTCCCCTTACAAGGGAGGTAACCAAAAAACAAAGGCATAAAATCCACTCCCACCCATTCCATCCCCACATACTCCACTCCCATTCACCACCCCTCCCTCCCTCTTATCTTGGCTCCTCCTGGATGACGGGTCATTCCTGCATCTCGCCCACTGCCCTGGATCAGAAAGTCGCAAGACACAGCACATTCACCACATTTATTTGATATAGAACATGCAGATATTCTTGATAGATTCATATTTAATATAGATAAAATCCACGAGCACTTCACTGGATGATTGTGCCACCAATTATGTTGGGCGCGGTGACTCAATAGTCATCTATTTTTTTTTTTTTTTTTTTTTTTAGAGTTTTCAGTGAACACAAATATTGTTCGAACTAGAACTTTCATCCTCACCATTGCTAAGCCAAAATAGACAGATCAACTGACGAAATCTGTCTTCACTATTTGAAAAATGTTAAAGCTCGTGAAACCACCAACATGTTTCTTCAAAACAATCCAATATTTGAAGCAGAGAAGAATGTGTATGTAATATAAGGGTTATCACACTGGGCTATTTTTCCTCCAACCTCCGGTTAATCGGCGCCACCACTCACCTCCAGCACTTTTTCCGCCGTAAATTTACTGTGGGAATATATTTGGTTTCCTCAACAATTTACATAGAATGTCATTTGATATGCTGTGGAAACATCATTTTCCTCCATCATATCATATTCCTTCCCGAAATCAGCGGACTGGAAAGCTCCTCCAACAGTCTGAGGAAAAATAGCCCAGTGTGATGATGCCTTATGAAAAGCGCATACTAATGATGGTCCAGAGAGTGCCAAAGGTAATAAACACTATTGGCGGGATCATGGCCATGTAATGCCCCTTGGATAGGCAATGCCAACCCAATTAGGACATTTCGCCACCCCATTAGGACATTTCGCCACCACACTAGAACATTTCACCACCACATTAGGACATTTCGCCACTCCATTAGGACATTTCACCACCCACATTAGGATATTTCGCCACCACATTAGGATATTTCACCACAACATTAGGACATTTCGCCACCCACATTAGGACATTTCGCCACCTCTTTAGGACATTTTGCCACCCCGTTAGGACATTTTGCCACCCCATTAGGACATTTCGCCAGCCCAGTAGGACATTTTACCATCCCATTAGGACATTTCGCCACTGGTGGGGCAACACGGACATCCCACTATCGGTGTCCAAAGTGTCCCCAACACCGCTGACGAAGGTCATGTTAGGTCAGGTTAGGTTTGACCTTTTCATTGGTCCATTCAATTTAAAGTATCATTCAGATCATGATTATGGTCAAAGATTTCTTACAAGTGTCAAAACGTTATCTATTAACCACCTCCAGAAATTTGGATTATCTACATTGGGTACCGAGTTAATGCCAAATGAACCTGGAAACCAGTTTGGTCGAATTTGGGGCCATTATACAACGGAGCAGTAAATCATGTGCAGAATCCAGAAATATTGTGGTCCACGAACACTGACACGTCGATATAATCTTCCCCTATTTTCATGAATCAATTCCTCTTGACACACTTGT
>NC_134804.1:47596534-47601534 GCF_046742065.1 Oratosquilla oratoria
GGAAGAAAATGAGGGGGATGACGAGATGATCGTAAAGATGCAATCTTTCGAGGGCGTCTGATTCGATTATGGTCTGACCATTTAAACAGACTCATTTGCTTCTAGAAGATGGCTGGCAAATATGGCTTCTGGTTCATACCCATAAACACTCCCCCATCTTGCGCCTCGTACTAAGACCAGCGATAATCACGTCTCCATTGGGAACTACATTCCTTTGCCCATACGGAGACGTCCATCGATGAAGTCTGCAGGTTCTTCAAGCACAGTGTCTTATGTAACACTATTGGCGTTCAAGACAGCTTCTGGTTTGTTTTCAATTGCGCACTGACGGGCAAGGGTTCTTTTGTTTGGTGTTGTTGCGTAGATCGACAGTCGTCATCCTCAGGACGAGTTTTGCTTTTGGTTTCAGATTCAGTTTCAACTGTGACGTCATCAGATGATTTAAGTATGATATACAGCAATGATCTGGTCTCTCTCTCTCTCTCTCTCTCTCTCTCTCTCTCTCTCTCTCTCTCTCTCTCTCTCTCTCTTTCTTTTCTTTCTGGTTTTCTATCCTTTACACTCGCCTCCACTTATATGTAGTACAACTGGTGATGTCTTTCGTAGAGTTATGGGCTTGTAAATCAACGTCATAAACAAAAGCTTTCACAACCTAGTATCATAAATACTTGTTATGAAGAAGAAAATAAAGAACTGAGCGAATCAATAAACAAATACATACCAATAATTAGCAGAATAGATAACACAAACTAATGAGATAAAGTAAAATATCTTCTGATGTTCTTCCTTGTGACCAACGAACCCAGAGAGACAGAGTTTCTTCGGATCCTTGAGTCGAGATTTACGTCGTCCCCTTCTTCGCGAGGACGTGTCAACGACGACATAATCCCGTGGCTGCACCCTCCTCCTCCTCCTCCTCCTCCTCCTCCTCTTCCTCCTCCTCTTCCTCCTCCTCCTCCTCTTCCTCCTCCTTCTCTTCCTCCTCCTCCTCCTCCTCCTCCTCCTCCTCCTCCTCTTCTTCTTCCTCCTCCTCCTCCTACTACTACTACTCCTCTCTCTCGTCCCCGGTCTCCTTCTCCTCCTCCCTCTCCTCCCTCTCCTCCTCCTTCTCCCTCTCCTCCTCCTCCTCCCTCTCCTCCTCCTCCTCTTCCCTCTCCTCCATTTCCTCCTCCTCCTCCTCCTCCTCTTCCTCCCCTCTTCCTGCTCTTCCTTCTCCCTCTCCTCCTCCTCCTCCTCCTCCTCCTCCCCCTCTCCTCCCTTTCCTCCCTCTCCTCCATCTCCTCCTCCTCCTCCTCCTCCTTTATTTCTTGTACACATACGTTTACTCTTTTTCCTACTCTTCCTTCCTCTTCCCCTTCCTCCTCCCACCCCCAGTTCCCGTTGCCCCTCATATCTTATTCCTTGTACTCTTGTCCTCTTACTGTGTTCTCTTTATTGCTCTCTCTTCCCATCTATATCGCCTAACTCTTTATCGTACATACTCTTACCCTATTCCTCCTGCACCTACTTCTCCCCCGCCTGCATACTCCTTCTTCTACTCCTCCCTAATTTCTCGTGATTTTACTGTAGTCTTCTTCTCCCTACTTCCCCTCTGTATCCCCCTCCTCCTCCTCCTCCTCCTCCTCCTCATCTTCTTCCTCCTCCTCCTCCTTTGTTTCTCGTCTTTCTCCTCTTTTTTTCCCTCTTCTTCTCCCTCCTACTTTCCCTCCCTCCTCTTCCCCATCCTCTTTTCCCTCTCTCCTCTTCCCGCTCCTCAGTCTTCTTCATCTCTTACTCCGTCTCCTCATCTTCTTCCTGTCCTCTTTGTCTTCTTTCCTTATTCTTCCTCCGTGATACAAGATTAGGTTCCAAGAACAATGAGGACGCCTTCTAGTATATGTTCTAAGGTGTGAAGACAGAATGAGTGGTAGGGTGGTGAGTTTGAACGTCAAGAATCTGCTGAAAGTGGTCCATAATGGACTCGACAAAAAGGAAAGGAGGACAATTGAGGCAGCGTACATTACTTCACTCCCATGTGGCAATCATCAGGACGGTTTTGTCAAATTAACGAGGGTAGCAAGCGGCCTAATTCTCCACGAGGCAAGACAAAAGCGAGATGACAACACCATTGACCGGGGAGAAATGGGGTGAGCTGTGCGAATATGTAAGTTGTCATTGTCTTGTTTGTCTACACTCTGAAGAAGTCCTAGTTGGACGAAACGTCAGAGATAAAACTTCAACGGATTCTTGGCGTTTAAACCCACCACCCTACCACTCATTATAAGTTCTAAGATGTGACGAACTTAGATTTTAAAGAACCATGATTTCGGGGACCAAATAAATTATATTGAAGAGAAAGAAAACGTAGTTCGGAAAGGGTTGAATGAAATGACATGTAAGATGAGGACGATAATCATCGATAAATACGCAGCGAACATCTTTTTAAGAAAAATAAAGTAGAGCTAGCATGTGAGTAAAACAAAGCGCTTCCTAGCGTATGCCCCCGACTGATGATGAGAAAAGTTGAGCGAATTTGATCCACAAGAACCATTCCTTTTCGTAAAGGGTGGATTTTGTTTTTTGTCGGGCGAATTTATTGTGGCACACCCCTCTTGACAACAAGGACATTAATCCCTGTTTTGATAACCTTGCACGTAACTAGAAGCGCCTCATTGCCGAGTTGTTTTTGTTAATTTCCGTAGCGGTCCCCTCGTTGGCAGTAGTAGTAGTAGAGAAATTAATTGCATCACGATAATGAGGCTATCATCAAATACCTGGCATTACGAACAGCTCGACGGGGGTTCAAAGCAACCAATTAAAAAAAAAAGAAAAAAAAAAAAAAAAAAAAAATACTCGTTTGAAGGAGGAATTTGATACTCAGGAACGGAAATCCATCGTATTATTCCCCTTCTTTCGTTGACCGCATGGCCAGATCTATGGGGACGTCGTTTTTGCCCCGCATACATTCCGTCTTGACGTCTCGTTATGAGGTGACGCGGGAAACGGGCGTGGGGCGAATCCCGGAACGCAGGACCAACGGAACCGATGCTAATGAGGCAACGAAGTGGACGCGATAAAACCTAAGTACTCGAGGAGGCGCGCGTGACGTGAACTGATTGTGCCGCGCAGAATGCCAGAGGTTGTCGTCGAAGCAGCTGGACAAAACGAAGAAGAAGCAGTAGTAGTAGTATAGTGGCTGAGGTAATGGCTGAAAAGAAACAACAACCAAAAAGCAGCATTGTTTCATGGATGAGGTGTAGACTATCATTCTCACTCCTAAGATCAGCCCTCTTGTGCCTGAGAGGTACCAGGTCCCCACCGCCCAAATCAACACATATACAAAACCTGGATTTTGAGCAGACGGTGGTTGACAGTATAGTAGTAGTAGTAGTAGTAGTAGTAGTAGTAGTAGTATAGTAGTAGTAGTAGTAGTAGTAGCAGTAGTAGTAGTAGTAGTAGTAGTAGTAGAAAAAGAAGAAGTAGAAGAAAGAGAGGGAGTAGACGAAGAAGAAGAAGTAGGAGAGGAAGTTGAAATAGAAGAAGAACAAGAAGAAAAAAGTAGAATAAGGAGAGGAAGTAGAAGAAGAAAAAAACGAAGAAGTATTAGTAGAAGAAGCAGTAGTAGTACTAATAGTATACTAGTAATAGTAGTAGTAGTAATAGTAGTAGAAGACAAAGTAGAAGAAGAAGTAGAAAAAGAAGAAGAGGAAGAGGAATAGATGGAGAAGAAAAAAAGAAAAAAAGAAAAAGTAGAAGTAGTAGTAGTAGTAGTAGTAGTAGTAGTAGTAGTAGTAGTAGTAGTAGTAGTAGTAGTAGTAGTAGAAGATGGAGATTAAGGAGAAATAGAAGAAGTATAATTTTTTACTAATGTGGAGTTGTTTACATTCCCTAATCATTCTAACCAATTTACAGATATATGATTTCCAAACCTAAGTATTAAAATATTTCAACATTCATATATATTTCCCGTGCATATCAGTCCACCAATACCTTCTCTGTTTTTTTCTATATATAAAATAGTGACAGGCATTTGCATCGATTGCCTCTTTATGCTAAAAAACTTGACTTCCATAACTTTGCCTTGTTTTGTGTTTATAATATGTTATATTTACCTAGATTTATATTTCAGATTACATACAAGATTAATCAAGCATGCCACGAACCAAAGGAGCAGTAGACCTATCTGAATTTCAGCGAGGTCGTATTGTGGGTCAACATGAAGATGGACTTAGTCAACGCAAAATATCTGACATTCTGTCAATATCCCTTTCTACTGTTAATAGAGTGATCGTACAATTCACCAGATAGGGCAAGAAAGACACAAAACCTCATTCAGATCGTCTCGGGACTTCAGAAATAACCTTGTGTCTTGTAAAAAAAAAAAAAAAAAAAAAAAAAAAAATCGAAGAGGATCCACGTTGCTAGGCCTCTGACCTAGCAACACAAGATGATGTCAGTCCCAGAACAGCTGTCAGGTATCTCCACAAGCTGGGTTACTATGGCAGAGCTGCAAGAAGGAAACCACTCCTTCGTCCAGTCAATATCAAGCGCAGAAAGGATTGGGCTGTTGAGATGGTGGAGAGACCTGTGGCCTTTTGGAGCACTGTCATTTTCTCTGATGAGTCACGATTTGCATTATTTTCTGACAGTGGAAGAGTGTGGGCCTGGAGACTCTGTAGTCAAGATTTTGACCTCAAAAGACTGCAGCCAACAGTGAAACATGGAGGCATTTCAATAATGGTGTGTGGTGCAATTTGGAGTGATGATCGATCAGTTTGTGGAGTGTCAAGGAAACACCAATTCAGGCAAACATGTTTCTATATTAAAGGAAGGACTTATTCCAGTATTTTCCAGTGGTAGAATGAGTAAAAATGTCTTCCTATTTATGGAAGATGGAGTTCCTTGTCACACTGCTCAAGCAACACAAAATTGGCAGAGCCAAAATGGGATCAGGAAACTTCCATGGCCAAGTCAGTTCCCGGATATGAACACTATTGAACACCTCTGGGGCATATTAGACA
>NC_134804.1:47606534-47611534 GCF_046742065.1 Oratosquilla oratoria
CTGTGCAGGAAGTTTATTCCATTCATTAACTACACCAGTGATTCCCAACGAGGACGGTATCGCCCTCATGGGGGCGATATTGTTTTAAAAGGGCGCTGAATAATTCACTTAGGTGGGCGCTGAGTATACACAAGGGGCCACTGAAACCATATTTACTTTTTTTTTTCTAAGTTGATAAGAATGATTCAGTATTAGTGATTATTTAAAAAAAAAATGCTCCCAAGTAACACCATTGACCCTTGATTCGTGCATTTGACAGATGACATGACGTTATAAGTTTGGTTACAATGAACCTGTAGATTCACTTTTGTTTAATGACGTCATAAGTCATGTGTCAGTCATTCCGTCATGCAAATAGTACCGCTTTGTCCCATAACCTACATACATACATATACCAAGGCTTTTTCCCCCTTACAAGGGGGGTAGCCAAAAAGAAAAAGGCATAAAATAATTCCCACCCATTCCATCCCTGAATACACTCCACACCCCTCCACCCTCTCTTTTATCTTAGCACCTCCCGAATGACGGGTCATCCCTGCACCTTGTCCACTGCCCTGGGTCAGAAGCAGTGTCGCAAGACACAGCACATCCACAGCAAGGCCGCTTCATAATGAAGCGGCCCATAACCTAAGTTTCTAGATACATATATTCATGCATATACCAAAGGCTTTTTTTCCCCCTTACAAGGGAGGTAGCCAAAAGACAAAGGCATAGAAACCACTCCCACCCATTCCATCCCCTACATACTCCACTCCCCTCTACCCTCTTCCCTCCCTCTTATCTTGGCACCTCCTGGATGACGGGTCATCCCTGCATCTTGTCCACTGCCCTGGGTCAGAAGCAGTTTCTAAATATATTTTTTCTATCACAACCGCTGTATTTTATCATGGCTATTTTCTCTTAACTAAACTATCATTAATGTAACACTTTAGTATTATTTTTCTGTAAATTGATAAATTGGCACCTTCCCACTGTGGCTGTTCCTCAGTAGGCTTAGTAGTTGTTGAAGGGTTGACAGTGATTGCAGACTGTTGCTATATGTGATTTTTTCTGTATCGTAAATTAGTTTATTTATTGCTTCAAATTACCCAGTATTATGTCGGAAAAGCGAAAATGTAGACATTATAGTGTAGAATATTTGCAATCTGGATTTGTTACTTTCGAAAAATCCACAAATGGCTACCTCCCTTATACGGTGGAAAAAAGCTCTTGGTATATAGATAGATAAAAAAAATCCGCAATAATCAGTTTGTCTTATTTGCGAGAAATCATTTTCGAACGAAGCCATGAAGCCATCAAGACTTATTCTTTAACGTAAGATAAATTCATTTTACCTAGCAATCAGAATTTGATCTGATAAGGACGAGGGAAGAGAACGCTGACAAAAACTTTTGTGTCCAAAGGAAGCGATAGTAAAAAAAAAAAAAAAAAAAAAAAAAAAAATAATGATAAAAAATAAATAAATAAATAAAAAAAAGATAAATAAATAAAATAGAATAAAATAAATAATAATGATAATAATGGAAAACACTGATATACACTATGGAGGACACCCAATAGATGTTCGTACTAGAGAAATCTTCCTTCTCCAAGACTGAGGAATTTCTTATCTCTGAATCTATCAATTCATTATTGTAAATCTTATGCAATGTTCAACACTGACGTAATATGTTTTTATGGCAGTATACGCTTGGAATTAAAGCATCGATAAGTCTGAGATTATTATATTTACCAGTAATTAATCAACACTGCGGAGACTTCTAAGATAATACATAAAATTTGTGGTGTAAAAAGTTGTAGTGGAACCATGTATTAGATTTGTGTTACGTGTAAAATAGCCGAATGTAATACTAGCTATGCAGATTTTTTTTTTTTTTTTTTTTGAGAATAGGCCAAAAATAGATCAGTGTAGTTTTTCTATATGTACTACAGGTAATACACGAGCTGGAAAGCGTAGTGAAGCTACTGAAAATCATATACCTTTCATTGGTCAACTTCGAGTATGTGTTTTTTAATTTTATTTGCATCATGTAAGCGCATCATTTTGAAAAATCTTCTGGTCTCTCTATGAAGCAGTGAAGGTTTTTTTTTTTTTTTTTTTTTTTTTTTTTTTTTTTTGGTAACTCTGGCAAGGGGATGATGATGTTTGTTTACTTGACTTTCACTGAATGGAAACCCAGAGACTTACAACAATTGACAGCGATAGTCAGCCCTTTCCTTACATCTCTGGAAAGAAATTTTGAACTGTGTACTATTACATACTTACATATACCAAGGCTTTTTCCCCTTACAAGGGAGGTAGCCAAAAAGAAAAAGGCATAAAATCATTCCCACCCATTCCATCCCTGAATACACTTCACTCCCCTCCACCCTCCCTCTTATCTTAGCACCTCCTGGATGACGGGTCATCCCTGCACCTTGTCCACTGCCCTGGGTCAGAAGCAGTGTCGCAAGAACTGTGTACTATTAGTGTTAGAATATTTTTGTCGCCAACTTTTGCGATAGAGATATGGGAGCAACCTCCATTTGTCAACTTTCCTTATATGATTGTGCAAACAACCTTCAATATCCACTGTAGGGTGATCCATCCTTTCAACTTACCATGGGAATTTGGTCCAGCTATGTTGCATGGACAATACAAAGTGCATAAAAGTATCGAGTGTGTTGGAATGGCCGCTCTTGTGAATGGATTCTGAAACTAGTATAATCAGTTTGATTATACCTATCTGGGCTATATTCTATGTACCAAAAGGCTTCTTCCCCCTTATAGGGGGGTACCCATAGCCAGCCAAGGTATGAACCCACCTTCCACCCATTCCACACCCATCCAATACCACTTTGTTTCCCTTTTATCTTGGCTTCTCGTTGATGAAGGGTCAACTTTGATCCCCGTCTACTCCCTGAGTCAGAAGAAATATTTAAAGACAACACTGATGCACTGTATAACGTCCGCCGTTGCTTGGTAGGGTTGGAAAGCCTGGAGATTGTAATCAGTACACGCCCGTGGATCAAACCCGTGCAGGAATGCTATCCACTACCCCAACGAGAAGGTCAGAAGCAATATTAAAAGACAACACTGATGCACTGTATGACGTCCGCCGTTGTAGAGTGGGGTTGGAAAGCCTGGAAAATGTGACCAGTTCTCCCAGCTGTTCCCACGGATCAAACCCATGCTTCCTGGATTCGAAGCAGGAATGCTATCCACTACCCCAACGAGAAGGTCAGAAGCAATATTAAAAGACAACACTGATGCACTGTATGACGTCCGCCGTTGTAGAGTGGGGTTGGAAAGCCTGGAAAATGTGACCAGTACACACCCAGCAGTTCCCACGAATCAAACCCGTGCTTCCTGCATTCGAAGCAGGAAAACTATCCACTACCCCAACGAGGTCTTAAGCAACACTGAAAGACAACACTGATGCACTGTATCTATGATGTCCACCGTTGCAGAGTGGGGTTGGAAAGCCTGGAAAATGTGACCAGTACACACCCAGCAATTTCCACGGATCAAACCCGTACTTCCTGCATTCGAAGCAGGAAAGCTATCCACTACCCCCACTAGAAGGTCTTAAGCAACACTAAAAGACAACACTGATGCACTGTATCTGTGCTATCCACCGTTGCAGGGTGGGGTTGGAAAGCCTGGAAAATGTGACCAGTAAACGCCCAGCGGTTCCCACAGATCAAACCCGTGCTTCCTGCATTCAAAGCAGGAAAGCTATCACACCACCCCAACGAGAAGGTAGTTGAATCACAGTCGAAGTTGGTAGAAAGCGATCCTGGACCCGTTCCAAAGGCCAAATGTCAATTCTTCGGGAGTGCAGGTCCAGACGGACGATGAGGATAATGACTTTTGAAAATAGGCCTCAAGGAAAGGACGTGATCAGATATCTACCTCATAGGTCCATGTAGTGGAGGTACCCATCCTGGCAATTAAGAGAAAGGGGCGGCAAAGTTAAACGTAGCTATCACTCTGTCCGTCGTGCGTCAGTAACTGGTAAATCAAACTTGTTAGTAATTAAAAATGAATTAGTGGGACTACATGAGAGATCAGCGTTTGGGCGCAACATCAAGCTAAGCCTCGGACGCAATATATTGTGTTCAATTTGTTGCCCGGCCTCGGTAGCCACTCATTTACGCTACATAATTACTACAAATTTCAGGGAATAATTCATTCGGAATTCGTGAAGAACCTTGACAAAGTGCTCCACGGGGTGACTGAAAACAAAAACAAAAATAAAAATCGATTAATGGTGCAGGAAGAGTGCACAGTTATATCAAAGGCTGGTTAGTGAAGTGTGACCAGCCGAGGAGCCAAGTCGAGTTCAAATCGCTAGTGTCTGTTACGATCCTTAATATGATATGATCTCTCTTTGATTTATAATAGTAGAGGAGAGAAGGAGGAAAAGTGGAAGAAAAAGAAAAAGTAGTAGGAGAAGAATTAGAAGGAAAAGTCGAAGCACAGTGAGCAGAAATATGTAAACTGTGAATTGATTTTTAAATCGCGTGAACGTTATTTCATTCCCCTCAATGTTTTATTTTGCAAAGTGGGTGACTATTATACAAGTTGGTTTCCCAGATTTGCTGGGTCCCACGTGTCAGGTATCTCATAGCATGGGCTGTATGTCCATGCTGTATGCCTGTTGTCATGTTTATTTTCGGAAAGAACCCGGAGATTTTTTTATCTTTTATTTTTGTTTAATAGATGTAAATGGAAATTAAAAAAAAAAGAATGATAAAATAAGAAAAAAAAATCAAGCATGACGTTCGATAGGCTACTTTGCCATCTGTGTTTCAAGTTCCTACTTTTGGTTGGAAAATATAAATACTATAACATGAACATCCAATCATAGCGTTAAATACCCTACTTTGTCGTCTGCTATGAGTCAAGTACCTCAGAGCTAGGAATTATAATTACCTGTACCACAGCATCCCAGATACGGACACTGAATGACGATGTGTCTGATGGTTGAGATAATACCGTACCAGACTGCCTGTCA
>NC_134804.1:47619034-47624034 GCF_046742065.1 Oratosquilla oratoria
TCTTTTATAACCTAACATGACCTTTCTTGCACATATATTTATTATACTTGTCTTTTACTGGTTACAGTCAACAACTAGTCATATATATTAACACAAATAGATTAGTGGGGGTCGCGCTCATATCATGAGGATCATATTGGGGGTCGCGCTCATATCATGATCATATTGGGGGTCGCCTGAGAAAAAGTTTGGAAAACACTGCTCCAATATGTCGTCGCCGTCGCCATATTCGTCGAGTATTTGACGTTGTTGTCCACAGTGTCTACCTGCTTTCAGATTCCCCCAATTCGTGACTTGATTTTGTTTCGTTTTGTCTTATTCTATCTTTATTTATTTATTCAATTCATGTTGTTCTATTCTATCTTGTTTGATTTTGTTGGATTATTAATATTCTAATTTAGTTACGTATTTATTCAATTCATGTTCTATTCTATCTTGTTTGATTTTGTTGGATTATTAATATTCTAATTTAGTTACGTATTTAGTTAATTTCATTTATTTTATTTACTATTTTTTTGTATGTTTTTGTTGTATTTTTAATTTATTTATCTATTTATTCATTTATCTGTCGTACTCATTTACTTATTATTTATTTGTTTGTTGATTAAGTAAATAATTGCTCGATTAATATTCATGTATACATATCATCATTTATATATTCATCCGGGAGGTGCCAAGATGGGAGGGAGGGAGGAGGGTGGAGGGGAGTGGAATATATAGGAAATGGAATGGGTGGGAGTGGTTTCTATGCCTTTTTCTTTTTGGCTACCCCCCCCCCCGTGGAGGGGGAAAAAGCCTTTGGTATATGTATGTATGTATATATTTATTTCATATTTATAATTTTTCTTATAAATTCATATATTCAGTCACTAATTTGTCGGGTACTATTTCCTAATCCTCATGTGGCTTGTGCTTGTACAGATTTCCAAGTTGTTCTCCGTGGAAAGGAGGTATCACACTGGGCTATTTTTCCTCCGACATCCTACCTCCAACTTCTATTTAAATAACTAGAATATGATTTCGCTTACAGAATTCTAGTCATGTCTAAGAAAATTTCAACAATATGTCTAACATTCGTATAGGCTCACGATCTCTTAGTTTATCGAGGCAAAACACACAAGGTAAAGGTACACAAACATACCATGCTGTTGCACACGTATAATCTGCATAAGAATCTTGTTTCCAGAGGCTTTGGTGTGATGGGTGGGTAAGGTGTGGGGGGAGGGGTGGTTATGTCCGAAGAATTTAAAGGTCGACAAAGAAAGAAAGATATAAGTCGAAGGTTAAACCAGTTACGTCGTCGAAATAAGTTTAGCCAATTTGATCCTGAGGAGGAGAGAAAAAAAAGGGACACTTTGCATAACCTTATCAGTAGTGTGGAGGAAGGTTTCAGAAGCTTTTGCGAAGAACTTGAAAGGTTTAAAGGAACAACAGGTAATAAGCGATTATGCAGTTCGGTTCTCATCATTACTTTAGCGAAGAAGAGAAGAGAGGTAGAGAGGAAAAGAGAGAGACTATCAGACGCTCAGTCAAAGAGACAAACAGAAAAAGAAAAGGATGAAAGTAAGAAACGGGAACAGATGGACGGGCATTCAGAAACAATCATCGATGCACACACAGTCAGGATCATACACACATGCCTGCACAAGCTCAAATCCACGCGCGCGCGCACACACACACACACACACACACACACACACACACACACACACACACACACACACACACACACACACACACACACACATATATATATATATATATAATATACATTCATGCGCACACAAACATACACATACACATGCACACAAATACATACGTACATACACACACACTAACACACACACAAATACACATATACACGCGAGTGCGGAGAGAGAGAGAGAGAGAAGAGAGAGAGAGAGAGAGAAAAGGGAGTGGAGAGAGAGAGATAAAGAGAGAGAGAGAGAGAGAGAGAGAGAGAGAGAGAGAAGGAAGTGGAGAGAGAGATGGGTGGTAGAGAAATGTAGAGAGAGAAGAATGAGGTAAGGACAAAATCCCAGAAGAGAAACCCAAGATAACTTTCAGAGGTTGATATGAATACAACTGACGGCCGGGTTTCGATACAGGGTGCAAGAGAAGTCCTTGAGGTACTCCGCGCTTAACGCAGCAGCCGCCGTTTGGCGCCCAACAAGTCCGTCGAAGACGAGAACGAGAAGGGCAATTGCTCAACTAAAGACTTCAAAGGAATGTCTTCTGGGAGGTCTTCGATGTTCACGTGCGAAGGTGGCCAGTAGGTGAAGACAGATGACGAGAAAAAATAAAGAAATATCTAATGTGTGAGAGAAAAAGATGACGGTGATGATGTTGATGATAGGGGCGGTAATGATCTTGTCAGTCATAATATTTTCTTGGGTGAGGTTTTCCGTGGGTGTAATGCAGGTTCGTGATGCTGACGATAATGAAAACAGAAGAAAAAGTTGTAATAAGAAAATCAATAACAACAACAGGAACAACAAAAACATCAACAGTAGCAAGAGAAGGAGAAGGAGACTCGAAAATAAATATTTCAAGCGAAGTTTAGGTGATATTATGTTCGCTTGGCCAAACAAGAATTGGCAACGTTCTGCGTAAGGGAAAAAAATCACTCTTAAGGTGTCGGCACACTAGGCTAGCAAGCTACTTCTTTTTGCTACTTTGAATAGAAACAAATTCGGTTAGAATATTGTAGAATTCCGTAAGAACCTCTCAGCAATGTGTCTAACATTCTTATTCTAAGTTCAACTTCTCTTACTTCGTCATTCAGCTTCTCACTATATAAAGCAAGATTAATTTGGTATTTGGAAATATGAAAAACAAAATATCGTAACCGAAGTCGTTTCTACTTAAACGAAATAACAAAAGCAAGTAGCATGCTAGTGAGAAATGCAAAGTGTGCTGCCACCTTCAGCGTGATACTTCCTAATTTCAATTTCATGGAAACACCATCGTGACCATACAAACACCACCTATACTTTTCGATTTTTCAGAAAAAAATATGATGACCAAAAGTATATATATATATATATATAATATATATATATATATATATATATATTATTTATCTATTTATTTTTTATATTTGATTACTAATAATGTTGAGAGAACCCTGGACCAACAAAAATAATAATAATAATATAATAATAATGATAGTAATAATAATAATAATAATAATGATAATAATAATAATAATAATAATAATAATAATAATAATAGATGATAAATTAATAAGTAGACAAATGAAAAATAAAAAGTCATAACAGACACTGAGATCTCTGATAGATATCATTAGTTAACGCAAATTTTGCCTCAGCACGAACCAGTTTTATCTCATTTAAGACCAAAAACAGGTCAAGACCGGGATGAGATTGACTTGGGCTTCAATTTGGTACCCGGTAGCACAGACATTGCTGATGAGGTACACATCGGCCCCTTACACACTAGGCAACTAGTGACGGTCACTAGTGACGGTCACTAGTTGCCTACCATTATTTTAAATTGAGCCTTTCACACTACGTCACTGCGGTTGCCCGGTTGCGCAACAGGCTATGGCTGTTGCCCGCTCCGGTAACAAGTGACCCAAGTGACCGTCACTGGTAGTTGCCGTCACCGAGAGCGTCTCTTTTTCTTGACCAGCAAAGCCAACAGAAGCACCTCCTCCATTGATGCCATTCTTTCGACTAATGAGATGATGAGAAAGGATTCCACAACTCGGTGACAGTCACTAGTTGCTTGCAGTTGCCCGAGACTTTCACACTAGGCAACTAGTGACGGTCACTAGTTGCCTAGTGTGAAAGGGGCCATGATCCTACTCTTACTTCGTTGGGGCTCAGGCCAATTGTCGAAACTCGTGAAAGGACTCTTCATGTCCTTCTCTGCCTTAGTGATGAGTTACTCATACCTGAATAAAATCACCTGACATCAAACACCACTTAATGTATTTTTTTCTAACAACGAGGGCCACCAATCACATGAATAAGGTTTTCTGGGATCAAGCACAATCTGGCAGTTTTATAGAGTACACAAGAAGTTGCTTCCTTCTACCAATTGATGAAGATCCCTTTAAAATGCTGTTAGATGTGACACCAATATAAGATACATTGATGTAAATGTAAATGTTTATGGAAAATGTAAACAACATACAACACGGTCGTAGACCGTCACCGAAAATTTTCTATCAATCAGTTTCATGGTTAGGATTTGCGAGTGTGTGTGTGTGTGTGTTTGTGTGTGTGTGTGTGTTAGAGTCAAAGCATGACCATAAATCGGACCATATATAAGCCATAAGCTCTTGTAAATCAAGGTAAATCACACCATAAATCAGACCATATATATGCCATAAGCTCTTGTAAACCAAGGAAAATCACACACACACACACACACACACACACACACACACACACACACACACACACACACACACACACACACACACACACACACACACACACACACACACACACACACACACACACACACACACACACACACACACACACACACACACACACACACACACACACACACACTCCTTGGGAAGCAATCCTTCCCATCTATAAGAGATATTCGAATTCAGATGAAGAATATCACTGTACGAATATGAATTAGGTGGTCGATCTTGGAATACTTGTTTTTCTCATCTGATTGTGAATGTGTCTTTGTGTGGATGTGTTGTACCCTGCAGATGGTTGTTGCGAATGTTGAGTAGTATGTCGTTGTTGTTTTACCTTAAGTTGGTTGTGTTTGTGTGATATAATGAGATAAGTAAATAGAATTGGGAGCTCTTGCATAAGTATTCATGAGAACGCCCGGGACGTGCCAACATGAAAGCTCTGCGACCTTATTACGCATACATAGACATGACTACCGAGTAATCAATGTAACTGACGTACCATCTCTCCACAGATGCACCCCCCACCGGGAACCAAATCGAAGAAAGCAAATCGATCTTAGTCTGAAAATCACATGAGGTGGCTGTCGAT
>NC_134804.1:47631534-47669034 GCF_046742065.1 Oratosquilla oratoria
TTGAAAGAAATAGTGCAAATCGTACCTAAAGACTCGAAGTGAATTTTGATCAGGACTGGACAGCAAGCCATGCCGACACGTTTCGTCTTCAACTTTATTGGACAGCCAGGCCTTCATTATTTTCCTAAGTCAGCTCAGATGATTATAATAATATCTGTGAGGACTTCTTATCTGGTATTAATCTTATTCGACATGAGGCTTTATATGTTGGTGTAACTTTGTGCGTGTTTGTGTGTGTGTGTGTGTGTGTGTGTGTGTGTGTGTGCGCGATGCCCCGTGACTTTCATCTTTTACTCATCACTGTGTACCAGCAGAAAGTACATATTTATTCTCGAAATGTCATTTAAGAGCGAAAGCAAATCCCTTTGGCATTTGTGCTAATGGCCCAGAACATCTGCAACAAAGCTGAGGACATTTAAGAAAAAAAAAAAAAAAAATCGGTGTCCGTCATTGATATTCCTGTCACACCCACAAAACTGGAGGCTGGTTGTCATGATTTATGTCCATTCATAAAATGTGATGTGATTTTGAGTAGTTTTTGGCACATGTTTTCTCCATAAATCTAGCGTAGTTCGCAGTCAGAATTTCAGAAAATGTTTCCAGTAAATTCCTTATAAGAACTCAAGTAGTGACACGTCCATTATCATTCAGTAGACCTGAGAAATAATGAGGATTGTTACCTTGACTCTTACAGTAACAAAACTTGAAAGTTTCTATATAAAACGGAAATCATAATGAGAACCATTCTTGTGCAGATTTCTTTTGTTTTGTAAGACGTCCATTTTGTAAAGCTAAACGTGGTGATGCTGTCAAGGTCATCATGTTGAGACAACAAGGCAAGACTCGCAGTAATAGATTCAAATAAAAAAAATAGTTTCTATGCCTTTGTCTTTTGGCTACCTCCCGTGTAAGGGAAAATAAAAGCCTTTGGTATATGTATGTTTATGCATGTATGTATGTAGAGTTAAGAAAATAGGCAAGAACTGGTTTACTAATAGAGTGATTAACGAATGAAATAGACTTAGTAACCACGTAGTTAGTGAGTGCTGAAACTATTGGTCGTTTTAAAAGAAGATTAGATATCTTTATTGATGGGGATGATAGGTGGTAATGGATATGGAACTGCCTAGTGTAGGTCTTATGGTCTCTTGCAGTCTCCTTCATTCTTAGATATTATTTGTTTATTTGTTTGTTATTATTTCTCTTTTTGTTTATTATTTGCTTGATTTTCATTTATTATTATTTATCTGTCAATCTATTATTGTTTACTAAATACCGGTTTGTTTATTATTCAACTACACCTTTACATTTATTTATTTTATTTATTATTACTTATATTATTATAACAGTAAAGTAATGTCGTAGCACATTAGTAAATTAAACTTTTTATCCCAACCGTAGGAAAAGAAGACACTAATGTCGAAAGTTCTGTATATTTCGACCACTAACTGTGATCCTCTTCAAGCAGAATGGAGAAAGTGTCAGGAAAGAAAAAGACACTACATAAAGTACATTGTAGCTGAAATGAAGAAAATTAAAGAATGCTACGCCTTATGTAAAGAACATCACATAACTAATTTGCTTTAGAATTGTTCGTAATACCGACGCTAAAGTCAATGTTGTGTTATCTATATTAGACCCTTGTAGGATGGTAACGTAAATGAAGATATTAAAATAGATCTGGTTGGCCGGAAAAAGATGTGTTGTCTTCAAGCGATTTATAATTAACGACAGCCCTATTTAGCTTCCGCCATATTGAAAGCATTTCAGAAAATATAAATAGAGATGGAGAACAGGAACGTGGAAGCAGATAGTTCTCGTTAAATAGAACAGAACTCGAGGAGTAAAGAGGTAATGACCTAGTACATGTCGTAAGACCATGAAAGTAATTTATGCTCTTGAAGTCGAGAACAATCAAGCCTTTTGGCACCGTGACCTCTAGCGGGTTACGTTCGCTTGACGTAATGAGCGCAGAGATTGCAACGAAGACGGTGTGGATCACGGGGTGGGCAACCGTTGGCACGCGTGCCAAATGTGTTACGAAAACGATTTTTTTCCCCTGCATGCGAAGCTCAGGTAAATTGTCAACTTCTTTGCTGAGTTTTGTATTTCATCTCAACATGATTTGGTTTCGTCAATTTTATATATATATATATATATATATATATATATATATATATTGGTGTAGCCAGGTATATATATATATATATATATATATATATATATATATTGTTGTTGTTTCAAGAAGGGGAGGGGTGAGACGAGTGAGACGACCGCTCAGCAACCGCATTTGCCGTTTCTTCCGCCGTTTTCTTTGCCCTGCAAACACACACGTGTTAGGACAAAAGTGAAACTTCCTTGATAACCTCGACATTCAAGTAACCACAGCTCGGTCGTGCTCTTCTGCATCGGTAAATGGATTGAATAAACAAACTCACTAGAATCAGTACAGAGAAGAATGACCAAAATGATACATGGACTCAGAAATTTGCATTACGAATAGAGGCCTAGGCACCTTAACTTTCACTCTCTGGAAAGACGCAGCGTACGGGGTGATCTAATTGAGGTGTTCAAGTGGATCAAAGGCTTTAACAAGGGTGATGCAAGCAAGGTCATCATATTAAGACAACAGGGCAGGACTCGCAGTAATAGATTTAAACTGGACAAATTTAGATTTAAGAAGGAAATAGGCAAGAATTGGTTTACTAATAGGGTGGTCAACGAATGGAATAAACTTAGTAACCATGTAGTGAGCGCTGAAACTATCAGTTGTTTTAAGAAACGATTAGACAACTTTATGGATGGGGATGACAGGTGGTGATGGACACGGAACTGCCTAGTGTAGGCCTTATAATCTCTTGCAGTCTCCTTCATTCTTATGTTCTTATTCTCATGTTCTTATGTTCTTAATACAAAATCTACAGAACAGCTCTAGAATCCTCTCACCACAAAAAAATAATGAAGAACAAATTTATTTTGTTCTTACTACGCTAAGGACCTTATTTCTTTCCCTAGGTGTCTGGAAGTTTTTGACTAATGGTAGAAATAGAAAATAAATAAAGCAGAAAAGAAGATATTTATTACACGAAGAAAAAAGAGAAAGAAGAAGAATTAAATCATTATCGACGTAAAAAAGAGAACAAATTGTTGAAGAAAACGAGAAAGAAGAAAAAGGATGATGATAGTTTGTTGTGGGGTTGGTGGTAGTGGTGGAGGTGGAATTGGTATTACCAGTGATGATAATGGTGGTTATAGAAATGATGATGAAGATGATGATGATGACGATGGCGATGACGACGACCACCGCCATGATGACGATGACTACTGTGATGTCGACCATCACCACGATGACGATGGCAAATCGTTTAAGACGGGACCCCACGAGCATTTTCTCTCCTGATAACGATAGATACACCCCCAGAGTGGTATAATCTCTTCCATGGGAAATCTCCCCTACTCATTTAAGTGGCAATGGGCTTCGAACTAAGTATGATGGGTTGATCACGACTCAGCAAATGAAGCCCAAAGCATGACTGAATTCTTGTCAGCAAATTTAGATTTTTTATTTTTCATTTATTTATCTTTTTATTGTTTATTGATATTTATTACAAAATAATTTGAAAAAGAAACGTGTGATTTTTGTTCTCTGATCTTTAGCTTTCGTTTCACACTAAAAAAGTTTTGTCATAATTGAAGTTTGGTTTTATTCATATCAGCATGACAACGAAAATATAAGAAAATGTCTATAATCTTTTGAATTTTCTCTGGTTGATTTGCGTTGAAGTTTAACAGAAACAGATTTATTTTTATTATAATGTAAATCAACTATTATGAATAAGATTAGAGGTGGAATCTGACGTTGTCTGGATAAAACACGAATGCTTAGAGCGAGCCCAAACCAAAATTGTCTTTATCTGTGTATTGCAAATGTGCATCCTTACCAGGTCTGGTAAAAGAATAATCAATAAATTGCAACGTTAAAAGAATATATATATATATATATATATATATATATTATATATATATATATATGATATATATGATATATATGTAATATATATATATGTATATCAACCACAATTCACTTAAATTCTAAACCATCAACATCGAGACACTCGAGAAGGCATACATGCAGAAATTGAAACGTGGTACAGCCAAAGACTCGAACCTGCAGCAGCACGTTACAAGTGATAGTGACTTAATCGAGTCCGCCATCAAGATATATACATATATATATATATATGTATATATATATATATATATATATATATATATATAAATTTCCATCTCTTACAAACCAAATTGAGTAAGAATGTAGACTGAGGAAGGCGAGTTGCGTCAACGTCTCGAGAAAGCCGTGAACCATTGTCTACACCAAAGGTGGGCAACCTTTATCGGCGCGCGTGCCAAATACGGCAAATCTTTTATGCAAAAAGTTTCTTTCGTGCCAACAGAAGTTCCTGGGATCATATTATTATTCATGATTGGGGTAGGGAACCTTTTCAAATATTGTATAAAGCACATGCGAAATGAAATAAAAGAATGTTGTAAGTGGCGCTTATAAATCAAGTGAGATTGAATGAATGTAAAATTTAGTGAAATAATTTATACTTAAAGGTCGGTTTTACCCTTACGTTCGATTCTAACAGTCATCTAAAACCACACGATCCAAAGACTCAATTCATAACACCAACAAAAAAGTGTACAATAATTCTTAATTTCATACAGTTGGAAAAAAAGAATACTCTCGTTTATGGCAAATATGCTAAGCGGCAAACCTCATCAAATTTTAATGCAATTATCTTGATGCGATCACAGAAAGCGACATAATCACTTCGGAAATCTGGGGCCTAATGCCATTTATACTTAATTTTGATTTAAGTTTGAACCTTCAGGAAGCTGGACGAGGATTTTCTTACCAATGATTTTATTATTTACGAAATATCTAAGAATATGTAGAGCTGTGGTGAAGGAGGCAGGTCACGGGGAGCCATCTGGTGAGTAATATATCAACTAGACAGTGAGCAAAGCCAGTGTTGTCATGAACATTTAATCAACGCCGTCGTATGCAAGGCTTCAATGTTAACGTTATAATTATATAGTGTAGATACACACACACACACACACACACACACACACACACATACACACACACACACACACACACACACACACACACACACACACACACACACACACATATGTGTATATATATATATATATATATATGTATATAATTATATATATATATATATATACATATCACAACAAAGTAATGTAGCACATTGGTGAAATTATACTAATGATCCACTTTCGGAGAAGAATAGGTGAAAGTAAAAAGATCCGTAGATTTCGATCACTATCTGTGATTCTCTTCAACAGATGTGCTGAAGAGGATCACAGATAGTGATCGAAATATACGGATCTTTTTACTTTCGCCTATTCTTCTCCGAAAGTGGGCCATTGGTATATATATATCTATATATATTTATATGTATATATATATATATATATATATATGTATATATATATATATATATATATAAATACACGAGGACATACCCCCTCAAAAAAAGAAAGGAATTCTATCGTATAATTGTACTCAGATATTTTTACATGTCCACACTTTTATGAACTTGAAAGTATTCTTCATGTGAACCAATGCATCGGTCCAGACGTGTTTTCCATTGCACAAAACAATTCTGGAACTCTTGCAAAGATATGCCATATAACGCCTCAGTCGTTTTCTTCTTAACCTCTTCCACGTCTGCAAAACATTTTCCTTTGAGAACTTTCTTCATTCTGGGGAACAAATAAATAAATAGGTAAATAAATAATCACAGGGAGTAAGATCGGGTGAATAGGGAGGGTGGGTAAGTGGGGCCATGCCATTTTTTATGAGAAACTGTCTCACACTCAAGTCGATGTGCGCTGGTGCATTGTCGTGATGAAGTCACCACTCACCACAGGTCGGCGGCGTTTTCGTCTCACTGTGTCTCTCAAACGCTTCAGATCTGCGAAGTAAAAAGTCTGATTAACAATTTGACCAGGAGGAACAAATTCTTTATGGACAATTCCTCTCGAATCGAAGAAACAAATCAACATCGTATTGATATTGGGTTTCGTTTGACGCGCTTTTCTGGGTAGTTGTGACACTGGATGACACTATTGACTTGACTGCTGTTTCGTTTCCGGGTCGTAGCCGTAGGAAAACCCACCCACATTTAGATTCGATCAAGTCATATTGTGTTGAAATTAAATACAAAACTCAGAAAAGAAGTTCGCGGTTTACCTATGTCATTATTTTCGTAGATGGTCCTGGGTTTCGCATGTCGGAGAAAAGTCGTTGTCGTGTCACATTTGGCACGCGTGCCATTGGTTGCCCAGCCCTGTCCTATGCCACCTAGAGATATCTCCAAAGCATATAATAATATGGCATTGGACAAAACCTCCATTCAAAGGTGGCAATGGGTCTTTAAAGTGAATAATATAGTCTATTTTTAGCCCCTTCCGCCAATATATATATATATATATATATGTGTGTGTGTGTGTGTGTGTGTGTGTGTGTGTGTGTGTGTGTGTGTGTGTGTGTGTGTGTGTGTGTGTGTGTGTGTGCGTGCCCCTTGGTCATCCTGCATTAATTGAGACTATAAACCCTTTGGCATCCTCAAATCCCTGTAAGCGTAAATGTAATTATTTGACACAAGGAATGAGACCTTATAAATTGAAGATAATTAAAGAATACGAGCACATTCACCCCAACCACTCCACACACACACACACACGCACAGATACACACACGCACACACACACACACACACACACACACACACACACACACACACACACACACACACACACACACACACACACACACACACACACACACACACACACACACACACACACACACACGCCGAAATCATTAGTTTGATTTGACCAAAGAAGAATCAGGATCCAAATATTTATACATTATCGTCGCTGACAATCGCAATATACAAGGCACTAGAGAAGACAATTAGAGACAAATAGATGGAATCTAGAAGAGAAATGATACCAGTAACTATTCCAGTCTAGTGCAGAAAGTTCATCTGCCACGTAGCTTATCGAGCGATTTTTTTGCCACACTGCAGTAGAGAAACGGTCGGGTGAGCGGCATATATCTAGCTTTCAAGACCGCATTTGATAAAGTATCAAACAAGTTGCTACTGTGGAGACCGGACAAAGAGTGAAGCATCAGATGCGATATGCGGAAGTGAGTGAGATAGGTTTTTTGTCATGAGCGGAAAGTAATCTCAGTATAACAAGGAAAACAACAGATGGGAAGGGAAAAGTAATTGAGTTTCGCTACATACTTGTGGTAATCCAAGCGGAAACGGCATTCTTAAATGTCATGAACAAACTAAAAGAATGGACACGTGGTTCAACGAATGCGTTTGCAGGTCATGTGAAAAATCAGAGGAAGTAACAGTGCATCAACCGAAACCTGTAATCAGATTTAGATCAGATTTATTGATGAGGACAAAATTTGCAACTTGTTTTTGCAGAACTAGTAAATTTAGTACGATGCCAGCAGATTATCTCGTAGGTGGGAGATGACGAACCTAATGTGTGTGTGTGTGTGTGTGTGTGTGTGTGTGTGTGTGTGTGTGTGTGTGTGTGTGTGATACACCATGATCTTTGGATCATGTGTTGGACACGTGATCGACAGCTATTTCCCTCCCGGAAGAGAGCTCAGAGCTCGTATATGACCGATCTATGGGTAATGCTGTGACCTTACACGCACACACATCCGTAATTCCCTGCCCACGAGAGTTGGAGTAACAACCCGCAGCGCAGCGATACTGATTTTTTTCAGCCCTGGGTGTGATACGAACCCGTGTGTGTGTGTGTGTGTGTGTGTGTGTGTGTGTGTGTGTGTGTGATGGTGTCTCCTGGCGTCATCACACTGAGCTATTTTTCCTCCGATTGTTGGTGCAGATTTGCATTCGGGAAGTTGCTGATGGAATGTCAAATTCTGTGTATTTTTGTTGAGAAAACAAAATAGTATGCCAAAGTGATTTTACGGCGGAAAAAAGTGCTAGATGGGTACGGTACTGTCGATGATTCGGAAGTTGGAGGAAAATAAGCCCGATGTGATAACGCCTTTACGGAGGACCTTTTTGCAGTTGGGAGTTTAGTGTAGTCTGACCTTACTACGAACTCGCTTGCCACCAGATAGGACTCGAACAACCTCCACTTATGAACTCCACATCAAGTTAGAACGCTGTAATCTGTTCGGACAGTGAATAACAAAATCTCCTTTCTCAGTGATCGATCTGAGATCGATCACTGAGTTTTAGCCTCCCCTCTCCTCTTCCTCCTCCTCTTCCTCCTCCTCTTCCTCCTCTTCCTCCTCCTCTTCCTCTTCCTCCTCCTCCTCTTCTTCCTCTTCCTCCTCTTCTTCCTCCTCCTCCTCTTCCTCCTCCTCCCTCTTCTCCTCTTTTTCTTCCTTCTCCTGGCATCATCAGAAACGTACTGGTCTCACACTCGCTTTGGTGTCGGTTCGAATCCCGCAATTTCCTTTGATTCTTAGCATTGGCTGTCACCTGCTCCAGCAGTCCAAGCTCATAGGGCAAAGGTGACGGCTTCGGCCGCAGCTACGTCCCTCCTGGGGTAGACTAATCACCTTCTCCTTCTTCTCCTCTTTTTCCTCTTCCTCTTTTTCACTCTTGTTCTCTTTTTAACCCTTCTGCTCCTTCTCCTCTTACTCTTTTTTTATTTCTTAATTTTTCTCCTCTCTTTTTTCTCCTCCTCCTCTTTTCTCTTCTTTTCTTCCTGATTCTTCTCTCTTTTTTATCCTCTTTCGTTATTTTACCATTTATTTTTTTCTCCTTCACCTTCTACTCCTTTCTTTTCCTTTTCCATCTCGTTCTCCTCTTTCTCCTCTCCCATCGTTTTCTCCTACTCTCCCTTTTCCTCCATCTCTTCCTCCTTTTTTTATTCCTTCGTATTTTTCTCTTGTTTCTCCACCTCCGTCTCCTCCTCCTCCTTCTTTTCTTCCTGCTCCTTGTCTCTTTTTATCCTCCTTCTTTTGTTTATCCTTTATCTCCTTCTACTCTCCCATATTTCTCCTTTTCCATCTTCTCTTCTCCTCTTTCACCTCTTCCTTTTTCATCCCATTTGCCATCTCCTTCTTCTTCGCCTCCTGTTTCCTCTTTCTCCTCTCCCTTCTCCTCTTTCTACTCTCCCTTCCCCTTCTCTCCCTCTTCCTACTTCTCCTTAATCTCTTCCTCATCTTTTATCTTTTCCTTGTCCTCCTTCCCGTTTTCTTTTCCACAAAAATACTCGCCCTAATCTTAAAACCAGTTGGTGGCAATCTTTACATAAACCCTTTCAATTCAGTGACATATTCAACAAATTTCACTCAGCCGAATAGGTAAACTCGACAAATTATAAAAAAGTACTCAATGAGCAAGCCTTGTTCTGATTCCTAATTTGTCCCATTTGCCCATTCTAGCGACTGTCATCGTCTGGCGTGTTCTACGACTGAGCTTATGAACATTTACCGAAGAATTTGAACTGAACTTTGGACGACCTCGTTGTAAATCATAATTAATATGCAATGTTTCTTAAACTTGATACTTCCTCATTTTCTTGTTCAAACTTGGCATGTCTTCATTATCTTTTTATTTAAAATTTTATGAAAACATTTTGATGGTACCGACCACGAGTACATAGGAGGAATCCACGTCATAAGTGAAAGTATGTGCGAAATTTCATCATATGAATAATTGTAACTTGAGTTATGACGGTAATCAAAATGTTTATTCTGGTGGTGCAAGTTCTCTTTATATACTCGGTGTCTTGGCAGAGAAGAGAATGAATATTTTCATCTTTAATTCAGAGTTTATGGGCCAGCCCTTTATAGGCTGATAAAATTCAATCTAAAGTTACAGCATTCTTATCAAAAGATATAATTTTATGATGCTTCTTGTTCCAATTACTGTGCTAATCTATATTTTATCATTACCTTGATGTTTTTTTTTTCTTGTTTTTTTTTTACCAACGTATATGTCGTGTCGAAAGGCCACTGCACACTGGGCCGATGTTCGCCAACTGTTGTGAATTTGTGAATTTGAACAGTTTGAAAGAAAAATTTGGTTACAATATTCCAGACCTCCCTTAGAAAATTTCAATATTGTATCTAATTCTTTTAAATGTTTACCCTCTTTTATTTTGCCATTCAATTTCTCAGACGCAAAGGCAATTTGACATTTGAATATTCGAAAAGCAGAAGATTGTAACCGAAGTCGTTCTTACTCAAACGAACTTTTAACGGTTGGAGAAGATTGGCCCAATGTGATGCGGCCTTAAAACCTCACATCGCCTGATTTATAGAATATGAAGCCAGTTTGACTCATCTTTAACTAAATAGATATTTCAAGAAATAGGCAGCCATTTGCCTCAAGTGTAAATGTTCTTCAGACCCGATACAACGCCAGGGGTTCTCAACTTCTCTCCCGTTACATACCCCGAGAATCATTAGACCATCGACCCGTACCTCCATTAACCTGACACAGAAAACGGAATGGTAATATATTAAGTCTATTTGAATATACACTATTACAGCAATGGGTATCAAATTATTCAAATTGTAATGAGGTGATACGACGCGAACTTTTATAACAGTCATTATCTCTCTCTGCAGATTTAAATGTTTAAGTAATCTGTCGCGAGTCAACCAAATACCCCCGGTAAACTGTCCCACAAACCCCTGGGTGCTCGCGAACCCCAGGTTGAGGGCCCTTGCATTAGGCATTTTGTTTCTTGATAGAGTCAGCCTCATGTAATAATCTTACCAGCTGATTTTATACTTTTATCAGTAATTGTAAAACTACTTTTTGCCATATGATATTGAATTTGATTTCATTTTTTAGCTATATAAGAGTAATTTAGTGCAGTATACGTGCAATGGACATAAAGATAACTGGTAAAGATAATGAGTTGATATTAGCCAATATGATATAAAAGATGAAACCCCCCAAACAAAAATTATTACAGATAGAATAATTCATTTTCATAATAATGTAGCCTGATAAATATATATTCTGCGATATAAGATTTATTGTAGTTTCACCTGTAATTACACAATGATACTGTAGATACAAAAATATCAAATCACCTCGTTTCTTTGGCGACACGAGATTGTCCATAAGAATAGAAATGATGTCAAACTAGTTCACATAACAACAGTAACAACAACAACAACAGCAACAAACAACAACAACAACTCATTTAAAAAAACAAATAAAGAGGAATATTGCATTCTGCCGTTTTCTCGATTAGTTGGTTAATCGCCTGTAAAGCCTCTAGAGTCGGATGTCCGCTTCTAAAACCTGCCTCTCTTGGTTAGTTTCCATCTAAAACTCTACTTAGTCTATGTGTAAGGATCTTGGTGAATACTTTATATACATCTGATAACAAGCCAATTGGTCAGTAGTTACTGAGATCTTCCTGGTTTCTTTTATCATGAAGTAAAAACACCATAGCATTGCTCCTTGATTGAAGAAAGCTTTCTTGACGTAAACATTGGGTGTACCACTGAGCTAATTCAAAATCAACTTCTTTACCTTCTTCTTTCAAAATATCTACCGATATAACATCTTCTTTAGGTGCTTTTCCTCGTAACATACTTTTAAAGCAAGTTTTATTTCTTCCTTTGTAACTTCTGGTACACTTCTACCGATTACAGATGAATTTACTGACTCAACTATGATCTTTAACAAGTTAATCTTTTGGTGAAGTTCTTCTACTCTCTTTACTATTCTGTCTCTTCATTTAGTGATCTCTTCATTTCTATCTTTCAAACATATCATTTTCTGCCTCCCTAAAGCTAGTTTGCGCTCGACCCCTTTAATACTTTTACCTTTCCGAATAGTTTCCTATATTTCATCCATGTTTCTCTTTCTTTTCTCTGATTTCTGCCTTTTGTTGATAAGCTTGTTTAGTTCTACGCTCACTGTTTTGTCTCTCCTGTTTTTCATCTGTATAGTTCTTCGTCTATCAATTAGGTCATTTGTAGCTTTCGAGTATTTGTTCTTTCTAATTTTTTTTTGTATTTTCTATTTTCTCTGCCGATTCTCTATGGACATTCACTAAAATCAAGTTCATACCTTTGATGGTGTCCTCGTTATTTCTTAGGGTTTCGAATCTGTTTTTAATTTTAACTCAATTTCCTTCTTGTTGTCCTTAACCTTTGCAAGTCCTGTTTTCTTTTTCAAAACTAGTTTATCACTCTCAGCTCTGAAATTGAATTTTGCAGTGCAACCTTTCACTCTATGGTCACTACATATATTTACTTTATTTATGACCGTAATATTGCTAACACTCATGCTGTCAATAATATCCTTAACCTTCGCAAGACTTATTTTCTTGTTCAAAACTAGTTTATCACTCTCAGCTCTGAAATTTAATTTTATTGTACAACCTACCATTCTGTGGTTACTACCTATGATTATTTTTTATGACCGTAACACTGCTAACGCTCATGCTCTCATCTCCTAATAAGAAGTCTGTTTCGTTCTTTATTGATACATTTGGACTCCTTAAAGCCCATTACACAATTATACCTACACACTTTAGGAAGAAAGTGTTCATTATTCTCATGTATTTCTCTGCAAAATTGGCCTCATTTCCCAATTTCTTCCTCACATTGAAGTCGCCTAATACCAACGTGTATTTACTTTTTTCTAGGGAAATTTCCTGACTCAGACCATTATAGAAGTTACCCCATATATCTATGAGGAATTTCCCTACTCGCTATCAGGGACGTACTTAGCAGTTGGTCTTGTGACTGTGTGTGCGAGCTGCTCTTTGTCTCATCTTTCGTAGAAAACCTGTTTGATATAGGTGATCCTGCAGTGGTTTTCCTCTCTATCGACATAGCTTTTGCAATCTTAGATTCTGAAACTTATCCACCACGTCAAGGTGTCAACATATATATATATGTATATATATATATATATATATATATATATATATATATATATATATATATTATATATATATATATATATATATATATTATATATATATATATATATATATATATATATATATATATATATATATATATGTATATATATACATAGTTACGTAAATTCTTTTCGTTTTGAGATGATGGTTGCAACAACACAACATAGAATTACATACGTACTCCAAGAGGATTACCGTTTTTCTACCTATGATTACCCTGTTCGAATCAAATTCAAGCTTGAGAGCCAAGCCATTCGTCTTTTTCTGAGGCGTTAATCATTCAGTTTCGTAATCGTTTTGGAAGTCGAAAAAGCAAAAAATTTTTTTTTTTTTTTTTTTTTTTTGGGGGGGGGGGGGAAAACGACGCTTGCCTTCAAGGGTGTAAAGGTGAATGGTGAGTTCTCAGCTACGTTGATACAAAGAAGACGCCGCGGAATTTCAATTTACTCACTGGGAGGAGCACCACCAAGGGAGAGCCACGTAGATGAATGAAATAGTCTGGCGTTAGCCCGTTTGGCGTTAGCCATAATAAAATGAAAAATGTCATTTGGCATCGAAGTGGTAAATGAGCACGGTGTCTTTTTAAGACTCCTAAAGATGTTGGTCTTGCAAACATCAAACGATTCTATTTATCTTCGAGAAGACACTAAGAGAGAGAGAGAGAGAGAGAGAGAGAGAGAGAGAGAGAGAGAGAGAGAGAGAGAGAGAGATATGGAGGAAAGGTTGGACTATCTCAGTTAATGTCTGGAAAAACTCTTGATCATTTTAGAAGAATATAAGATTCATTGATTTATTATTGTTATTATTATTATTATTATTATTATTATTATTGTTATTATCATTATTATTATCATCATCGTCATCAATATCATCATCATCATCAATATCATCATCATCATCATCATCATCATCATCATCATTATCATCATCATCATCATCATCATTATTATTATTATTATCATTATTATTATTATTATTATTATTATTATTATTATTATTATTATTATTATTATTATTATTATTATCATTATTATTATTATTATTATTATTACATTGTATTTCTATTTAATTTTATTTATCTTATTTATTTTATTTATTAGTTTTATTAATTCTATTTTTTATTTATTTATTTTTTTCTTGGTAACATCACTCGATTATGCTTGGCTTAGAGTAACGTCAGGTCCAGAAGAAACTGAAGTGAGAGCATTGCCGAGAATTATAATTATGTCCTCTGGCCAAAGCCACCTTTATGTGTGGAGTTTAATAACAGCAATTTGAAACTATTAAAAAAAAAATCAAACTTGATCTTGCGAGATACAAAAACGGGTCACCACGAGCATAGCTCCCCTTCCCGTATGATACAACTAGGTAAATACAACTAGGTAAATACATGCTTTAGAAGACTTAAGAAGAAAAGGCCTACCAGAGGGCTGACGGGAATTGTAGGAAGATTGGTTTAAATAGAAAAAAAACTGGAAGAGGATTAGAGGATTTTTTTTAATGAGACATCAAACAGCATTGACAGCACACGGAAGGTACTGAGAAAGGGACCGGACAACAAACATCAGGGTGAACAGTGAGCAATCAACAGAAGACTCCAAACTCAGGCAATGGGAGTGTTCCAGTAATCTGTAAAGAAATATTTGACTCCCCGAGAAGATAACCTAAAAAGAATGAGTGCATTTTCCAAAGAGAGAAGTTTCTTCAGAACGGAGGTAAGCAGGCACTAATGTGCTCCATTTTGGTCTGTGTTCAACACAGACAAACAAGGAAGCATAGTAACTGTCGTAGATTAGATCCTGTTCTGCCAAATTTATGGTAATATACTGCGAGTCAATTTTTGCTTGTTGTGTCCTAGTTTACAGTAACCTGTTAAAAGAGAAGTCTTGTTGAAGTTAACTCCGATGCGGATTGGGGAAGTTAAACTTAATTTTTACTAGAAGACAAGTAGTGACAACTGAGAGCGTAAATTCCAAAAACGTAAGTTTAAAGATATTAAACGAAAGTATGATGTTTCGGCCCTCGTTCTAGTCACCTTTGTTTGACTGTTGTTGTACAGTCAGGATTATAATTATATAATAATCAGAGCGTGATGTCTCATGAAGATATAGACCTGACCTGTGATAGGCTAAATTGCTGTTTATCACTACAAAGTAAGACTGCAAATCTCTTGTCTTCAGTTTCTAGATGATTCGCTATTACCGTATATTTTCTTGTTCAGTTAGTTTCTTTGATTTAGTGAAGAGTAGAAAAAAATGTAAATCAGGCATAAATACCATAACGTTAACAGGTTTTTGAATAAAGAGTGTACAATATAACTCATCTACAAACTGTCCACTTCTTTGATTTGCTGGAGAGCAAACAAAACTGTAAGCCAGGAGTGAATGCCATAACATTTATGACAGATTATTGAGTAAAAAGTGTACAGCATAATTCACTAACAAATTGTCGACATCTGTAGATTTTGAATAATTTTTTCAGTAAAAACAACGAAAACTTGTACTAATGTAGACACCCAAAATTAACTGATGAAATATGGATATGTTGATGTTGGATCAACAAAATTCTGTTGAAAAAAGACTATTTGGACTATAAGTGGCTGCATAGCCGCTACTGATTACATCTCCAATATTTGGAGAGAAATAAAAAATCTTAGAAAATATACAGTACTTTTCTAATACTCAATATCGTTCATTCGGACGTTGAACAGACTCTATCGTAGTGATTCTTAACCTAGGGGTGCGCGACCCCCTAAGAGGGCGTAAGGGATTTTCAGGGAGGGGGCCGCGTGTCTCAGGAGAACAATAGAAATTGTAATTTTTTTTTTTTTTTTTTTTTTTTTTTTTTTTTTTTTTTTTTTTTTTTTTTTTTTTTTTTTTTTTTTTTTTTTCTTTTTTGACAAGAAATAGGTCAGTACTGTAAAGGTAAGTTTATGAGATAATGCAATAGTATCGTCGTCACTAACTCTTATTTTCGAAAAGTCTTCCGGGCATATCAATTTTTTTTTTTTATGTACTGACCCCTCCTCCCGTCCCGTCTCTGCAAGATGGGGACGGGGGGGGGGGGGGTCTATAGATATAACGGAGGTGGGGGGTGGGGGGATGGAGAACAGTTCCCAGAGGGGGCGTGATAGTAAAAATTTTAAGAACCATTGCTTTGATCTAAGTCATCACATTAATGGCTAATTTTGTGTATTTACATCTGATAAAGGTACCAGCGTTTATGATTAATGAAACCTTTTTGATCTGATTGTAAGTGATGGTATTTGTGGAGATGTGATTTATTCATAAGCCGTTTTCAAGGTTTCACTGCGTTTGGTCGAAGATGAATTATTGATTCTAATGACTACCTAAATAGCTTGAATGTCATCTGATTATAATTTGTCCAGATAGCAATGGAACAAAGAATTTAAGATGAGTTGTTCAATGTCTTATATATGTCTTCGTCAAAAATCCGTGAAATGAATTGCCCTTTTTTTTTTTTTTTTTTTTTTTGCAGATAAATCTTAAAGCTTAATGACCCTTGAAATTAATTTTGTTGTCGATTTATAGCCAAATATCAAGTTCAACAGCCTTTCTATTGAAGTGAGTTTTATGTGGACAAAAATAAAAATGCATAAAATCTGTTCATCTCCGTGGACAAATATCTAACAGTTAGTTTCTAACAGTTAGGTAGCGAGTTCTGAAACTATCGGTTGTTTTAAGAGAAGGTTTAATAATTTTATAGATGGGGATGATAGGTGGTAAAAAGGATATGGAACTGCCTACTGTAAGCCTTATGGTCTCTTGCAATCTCATCCATTCCTATGTTCTTAACTGAATGACATCTGAAATATGATTTTTTTTTTTTTTTTTGACCAGGCAATAAATTGACTCCAATAGATTCAATATTTTTCTTTTTATGGGTAAATAGAAAATTGAATAACCTTGCAAATGAATAGCTCTGATCTTTTACAAGGACACAAAACATGAACCTAATAATCTTTTTAATGATATTCGTTCTTTGAGTTTGAATGTGATATATGATATATATATACATATGCAATACATATATACATATATATATATACATATACATATATATATATATATATAATATATATATACATATATATATATACATATACATACATATATATATATATATATATATATATATATATATATTTATTTATCGATTTATTTATTTATTTATAGAAGCTACGCCACTGGTATTCGAATCTTTGTTGTGATAATCATTACAAAATAAGCAGAGCTGGGTGCGTTCCTCTGTGCGTTCCTCGGTGCGTTCCGCTTTAGTTTGGCCGCGGTTAGCGCTCCCAAACTATTAAAGCTTAAAAGACAGGTTCATACCGAAATAAAAGTCCGGTAGGCCACATACTATACCAAAGAAAAATTTCGTAGGCCACATCCAAAAGTTAAGCCACATATTATACCAGCATCTATAGTGCTTTAATAGTTTGGGAGCGCTGACTGCGGCCAAACTAAAGTGGAACGCACCGAGGAACGCGCCCAGCTCTGAAAATAAGGAAACCAACTTCAAGACCATGAACATCGTATAAAAGGAATTGGACAATTCATCAGTCGACATTCACTTGGTGTAATAGTATGTAGTCTCAATTTCATCGAGTCTTTATTCAAGCGTTAAATTGTCCTACTGATCTTTTGTGGGCAGTTATGAAAGCGAATATTGTTGAATTAATTATCATCAGGATATTTATGAAATATCTCAAGGAAATCCGTGTCCAGACGATTTTATCCATTGTGTATTTTATTGTTGCAAATCTTATTATAGATTTTATTGAATTACATCATTTCACTTTATCATAATTGTTATATTTAATTTTAATTATCTGATAACTATTCTGTTAAATAATGGATCTATTTTTATCAAGTCCGCATTTAATACAACATACAAAACAATCGATTAACTAAACTAACTTAACTAAACTTAACAATCGATTAACTAAATAAATTACTTTCATGAAGAAGAATATCGTACATTAATCGATTAACTAAACTAACTTAAATTAACTTAACTAAACAATCCATTATCTAAACCACTTTCATGAAGGAGAATATCATACAACAGTCGATTAACTAAACTAGCTTAAATTAATAAACTAAACTAATCAATCGATTAACTAAACTAATCACTTTTATGAAGGGGAATATGGTACATATTCTTTTCTAAACAGCGCAGACATGAATCCTGTTGGATTATCATTCACAAACTTTACGCGGAATATAAAATCGAAAAGACACGGAATTTCCAAATGAATTTATGAACAGGAGCTGAAAGCGACACAAAGAAAACGGAAGTATCTGATAACCGTCATTGTATAGCAATTGCAGACGATGTCGACTCGGTGATTGGTAGTGTATATTATGGTGAGACATTCTGACAGATTGAGGTAAGTGGCAGTAGGAAACACAGGAGTCTTAGTTTGAGTTTATATCTGATTAGTTTTGCAGGTATGTTTTCTTTTTAAGTGTAACTAGTCAGGAATAAGCTCAGACTAAGACTCCTGTATTTTCTACTCCCACTTACGTCATGTATATATATATATATATATATATATATATATATGTATATATATATATATATATATATATATATGTATGTATATATAGGTAGGTAGGTATGTACACACACACACACTCACACACACACACACACACACACACACACACACACACACACACACACACACACACACACACACACACACACACACACACATATATATATATATATATATATATATATACTGTATATATATGTATATACATATATATATATGAGAGTGATAGGTGGGGAAAGGTAAACGAAAATGGGCTAAGAATACATTTATTGTTCTTACGTTTCGGTTATTATAACCTTCCTCAGAGAACTTGTTACAGAACATCTTGGTCACAACATTTATACCCGTAGTGGGGGAACTTGTGAAGCTTCGAGTGTCAGGTTTTTTCTAGCGCATTTATTATTAAGAGACTGGCTGCTTTAGATAGGCATATAAATCCTTCTCTGTCGTTATTATTTTCTTTGACATTTATGTGTGAATAACGACAGAGAAGGATTTATATGCCTATCTAAAGCAGCCAGTCTCTTAATAATAAATGCGCTAGAAAAAACCTGACACTCGAAGCTTCACAAGTTCCCCCACTACGGGTATAAATGTTGTGACCAAGATGTTCTGTAACAAGTTCTCTGAGGAAGGTTATATAATAGCCCATCTTCGTTTACCCTTCCCCACCTATCACTCTCTCATTTGTCTTAAACAATTTATCAATATATATATATATATATATATATATATATATATATGTATATATATATATATATATATATATATATATATGTATATATTTGTGTGTGTACGTATGTATGTATATATGTATACCATTAAAGTTATTACCTGTGTGTTTGCACTATAACGAGTTGTATACATTAGAAAGTGATGTGTCTAATCGCATGGTTTATATCATGTGATTAAGTCCTTATGACTCTCTGACCTATACTTTGCATGTAGTTATGCTCAGGTAAATTTACTAAGGGCGTGGTGCCAGACCATCCCATTAGAGAGAAGTTATTGGGAAGAAAAAAATAATGATAATGATAATAATGATTCTGTTTAACCAAATATCCTATTCACACGGTCAAACATCACTTCAAACACTTGTTTGACAAACCGGGTTTGTCAAACCGTTTGACCGTCTAAATGCCCCTTAAGTCTACAATTCAACAACTTGTCTAATATTCGTATACGTTTAACTTCTAGCTCGTCATTCAGCTTCTGAACATATGACGCAAGAGTAATTTGACATTTGGAAATTCGAAAAATATTTTTTTTTAAACGAAGTCGTTTCTACCCAAACGAACTCATTGTAACCGGGTGCGACCTGCATCGGTTATATATACTGAACGTCTCCTTAAGTAGACTTACTACCAGAGCTGGGCGCGTTCCTCATTGCGTCCCTATGTGCGTTCCTCGGTGCGTTCCGTTTTAGTTGTTTTTGCTGTTAATGTACCCTGAAGATGCTTGAATAGGCGAAAGCGCTCGGTCCATTGTTTATTATCATCCTTTGTGGTTTTTCCGCATACTTAGCATCACAAGAATATGTGATTTCTCTTGTGTGTGTGTGTGTGTGTGTGTGTGTATGTGTGTGTGTGTGTGTGTGTGTATTCACCTTGGTCTTCGGATCACGTGTTGGACTCGTGATCGATAGCTATTTCCCTCCCGGAAGAGAGCTCAGAGCTCGTATGACCGATCTATGGGTAATGCTATGACCTTACACATACACACACACCCAACTCCCCGCCCACGAGAGTCAGAGTAACGACCCGAAGCGCAGCGATACCGAAATAATTTCGGCCCTGGGCAGGATTCGAACCAGGTACTGCGAGCACCACCATGCTGGCATGCCAGCGCTCTACCAACCGCGCCACCGAGTCGTGTGTGTGTGTGTGTGTGTGTGTGTGTGTGTGTGTGTGTGTGTGTGTGTGTGTGTGTGTAGGGTGTTTAATAAAGGAGTTTATTAATTTGCATGTATGACCGATTTTGAACATAAATCATATATTGTACTCTTAAAAAATGGAGCCTTTTTTTTCTTATTTGAGGACAGTCATGATAAAACTCGAAATTATATGATAAAATTAGACGTTCAGCTAGGTCATCTCTCAAAAAAAAGAAAAAAAGAAAAAAAAAGTCGTCCCAGCTGAAGGCTATGTCCCACCAAACTTCCTCCCTACAGATAAGAATATCAGATAATTTTAATGAGTGAGTTTAGGGTCGAACCAGTTGTTATTACCAGACACTTGTGGTCCGCAGGTTTCGTACAAGAAAGACCGGACGAAAGGATTTATTGATAACATTCACAATTATACACTTTATGTAACCTTTGACATCGTTAATGCGCAAGAGCCTGACTTCCTGTGGAAGATTTTGATCAACTTTGGCCATGAACCACGTCACATGCCCTATGCTGACGCACCTAAAACACCGGTTGTTGACTTCATACCGTCAACAAGGCTTCCAGAACCTGGTACGCAATCGAGACATGATCTGAGTTCGTTGTCACTCATCCCTAAGAGACTCTCTTCGCTGAGATCGTCGGCAACAAACCGAGTGCAGACTCCAGCAACTCTTTAAGCCCTAATTTTTTTTTTCATATATTCTTTCGTTCCTTCATTTTTTTCATTTTCTTTCGCTCCTTCTGTATCTCTGTTTCTTACATTCTTTTTCTCTATTTCTCTTTTTCATTTTTTTTTCTTTATTTCTTTCTTCCTTTCTTCATTCCTCACCTGTTTTTAAGAATTTGATACTTTGGAGTTTCTTTTTTTTTCTCCAGCCTGAATGTTCTTCTTATTTCTTTTAAATTATACATACATATATACATATATAAATATATATATATAAATATATATATATAAATATATATATATATATATGTATATATGTGTGTGTGTGTGTGTGTGTGTGTGTGTGTGTGTGTGTGTGTGTGTGTGTGTGTGTGTGTGTGTGTGTGTGTGTGTGTGTGTGTGTGTGTGTGTGTGTGTGTGTGTGTGAGTGTGTGTGTGTGTACCCATATATTTATCACATCTAACACCAGTCAGAACAGAAGGATAGACTGGAAACGGGGAGTCTATATATTTCGACTGCTAACAAGTCCTCTCCAATTGTACCTACTAAAGAGGTCTGCAGTTAGCAGTCGAATTATATAGACTCCCCGTTTATTTAGTCTTTTCTTTTTTTCCGATTGTATATGTGTATGTATGTATATGTGTAAACATATACAAAATCAACACAAAAAAGAAACTTAAAAAAGTGAATACTTACATGCATTATATTCTCAGAGTACTCTGAGTGTATGAAAATACTCGTGTGTGTGTGTGTGTGTGTGTGTGTGTGTGTGTGTGTGTTGTGTGTGTGTTTGTTTCTGTGTATAAATTTACCTGATTATATTTTCCTAATTATACAGAAAATGAGCAACGTTCGTGGAGTCCCGTCTTCTACTCTCCTATTTTATCATATTTAGTCTCAAATTCATGTCACTGTGTGTGTGTGTGTGTGTGTGTGTGTGTGTGTGTGTGTGTGTGTGTGTGTGTGTGTGTGTGTGTGTGTGTGTGTGTGTGTGTGTGTGTGTGTGTGTGTGTGCGCGTGCGCTTGTGTACTTACATGTGCCTTCATATAAAGATCACCGAACTGAATTATACAATAGCATTTAATGTCCGTAGATGTTTCAATAATCTATGTTCTCCCTTGATAACTGAACACAAACTAAACATTTTGAAAACAGGTGGAGCATAGTTGTACTTTGGTTGTTACATGGTTTTCCAACCAGATGTTAGCTGATTTGTAAGTTCAATAAAGTAGAAAATAGATTTGTGTAATATTCCCTTAACAATTCGTTCACTGACGAAATAGCACTTTTAATGCATGTTCAAACAATGAATTTCTCATTAATTATCGTTCAGTCAGGTCACTATTACGATGAATTAGTGGTCAAGGTACACACGATCTGATTCAGTATATGGACAAGAACGTTCAATATTATCCAACATGTCACTCTATTTTTATTGTATTATATCCTGTCAATCAGTCTTACAATTGTGAACACAAAACTTCAATTTTTTTCCCGTTGTGCAAATAAAACATATTGCAGCTGAGTTGTACATGCATTTTCGAAGCCTGTTTAGAAAATGAGTTAGTCGATTGGCAATAAATTTGGTCTACGTTCATTGAAAACCGTTTGAAAATGTTTGATTATTATGGAATAAACGTCTACAGTAAATACTATAAAAACATATGCTAGGGTATGTTGGTGGTAATAGAATGGGGAATGCTGATGATATTAATCTTGCTAGCATAAAACATCAGTGCTGTTGCCAAATGCAGTGACGGTTGGGACGGTGAGAGTGAGGGTGAGAAGAGGCGGTAGGCGTCACAATGAAAGAAAAAACAAACCCGTTTTCTATGACAGGAGCAGTCACGTGATCGACAGCCGATACCTCGGTCGAGTATTTAGTCTTCATAATTTCTTTCTCTCTTTCACCATCATGGCATCGGATCTCATCTAATTATGCATATATCAAGAACAATTCCAACCTGACAGTGGAAGACAGGCAAACAGTATTCAAACATTTATACTACTCGAAATCTGACCAATATGACGTAACATTTGCATTTATTAAACAAAGCTATGAATATATTTAGGCAGGAAAAAGGTGAATGTACACAATTATACACAAACGTGTGTGTATGTGTATGTATATACATATATATATATATATATATATATATATATATATATATATATATATATAGATATTGTGACAAGTTGAGAAAAAGAAGAAAAAAAAAACTGATCTAGTTCCGAGTTTATTCCTGACCGGTATCACTCTAAGCTTCTTTAGAGAAATCAAGAAGCATATAACGGAACCGGTCAGGAATGAATTCGGATTTAGATCAGTGTCTTTTTTTCCACCTTCATCAACACACACACACACACACACACACACACACACACACACACACACACACACACACACACACACACACACACACACACACACACACACACACACACACACATATATATATATATATATATAAATATATATATATATATAAATATATATATATATGTATATATATATATACATATATATATATATATATATATATATATATATATATATATATATATGTATATATATATATATATATATATATATATATACCTCTGTCCAAAAAGTATCCGAATATTGTTCATAAAAAATTCTAATATCTAGATACAACAAACTTGCCCAAATCTCCTTTAAAGTATTTTCCATGAATTGCCACACCTCTCCCAACGGTCTTACTACTGTTGGCATCAGCACTCGAACTCCTCTTCTGAGATAGCGCTCAGCTGGTCCGTCGCATTCTGCCTGATCTCTTCTTTGGACTGAAATCTGGTTACTTTCTGGGTTATTTTCAGTTTGGGAAAAAGCCTGAAGTCAGACGAAAGCACGTCATTCATATTCACTAACTTATGCATTCATTCATACATTCACTCATTCATGTATTTACTCATAAATTCATTCGTTCACTCTTGTACTCATTCATTTATGCATACATTTATTTTCATTCATTCATGGATTCATTCGTTCATTCATTCATTCATTCATTCGTTCATTCATTCATTCATTCATTCATTCGTTCATTCATTCGTTCATCATGTCAGAGCAAAGAAGTTCGAAGTAGAGAACTGTTGCGTGGTGACCACTGACATGCGTCAGCGTCAAAAATCTTCATCATAGTCCCACACAGGAAGCGAATTACCACAGAATCCTAACGGTTCACGTTATGGTACTGTGGGTACCCACTGGTCCGTTGGAAAGGGAGGAGGGAGTGGTAGGGAGGGGTGAGAGGATGAAGATCTTATTGCGTCATCGTTCATTTCCCTTTGTACTTAGAAACACAGAGACTTGTTGGATTCTAGGAATCTGGATTTTGCTTCTTCGGCGTTTTTTGTTCTAGATTTGACACTTCCGTAGATTTTGGATTATACTCTGGATTTTTTTTTTTTCTTTGTCAAAGATTTTGTCCTCTCTCTCTCTCTCTCTCTCTCTCTCTCTCTCTCTCTCTCTCTCTCTCTCTCTCTCTCTCTCTCTCTCTCTCTCTCTCTCTCTCTCTCTCTCTCTTTAGCAGCTGGTCTGTGGAAAATGTGACACAATGGACTTCTTGAACCATGAGACAATTCCATGATTTCCGAAGGATAGTATAAATTTCAAATCAAATATAATCATGTCACTATGGGGGAGGCATATGCTGTTCACCAAATTGCATTACCTTATAGTGTTATGGAATCAGGGAGATAGTTCTTTATCCTTGTAATGGTCCCATTGTCCTCTATGGCAGCCGTGAAAGCCTCTCTCTCTCTCTCTCTCTCTCTCTCTCTCTCTCTCTCTCTCTCTCTCTCTCTCTCTCTCTCTCTCTCTCTCTCTCTCTCTCTCTCTCTCTCTCTCTCTCTCTCTCTCTCTCTCCCTCCCTCTCTTTTTGTTCTCCAGAAGATATAAAATCGTAACGCAGATTGTATACTATAGCTTAATCGTATATGCGAAACATGTACTTGGTGAGTATTAGACATAATATGTCTAATACTTATTTCCGAAGAAATACGAGTAGGTATACCTCTGGTTAGACCTTCATGATGGGGAAGTCACAGAGAAGAGTTGGAAGTTAATCTAAAGCAGGCATATCCTGTATGTGGACTTTACAAGTCAACGGTTCCTTGAAGTCCTTTGGAAGATCATTGCAGGATCTTCGATTCCAATTGAACCGATATTCATGTGGACTTTGATAAGTCATTAATTGATTCCACAGGTAGACTTTGGGATTCCAATTGTAATATACAAAGTGATTGTAATATACAAGGACCGCGTGCTAGTCCAGTGGATAACGTGTCGAACTCATGAGCAGGTGGTCATGAGTTCAGCTCACGGGACCGGCTGCGCGCGTATTGCGTTGGTTTTCGGCTGCCCTGGCTAGGCGCGGAGGCGACCCCAATGTATGGCCTTAAAAAAAAAAAAAAAAAAAAAAAAAAAAAAAAAGGCTTGCCATAATTGACAGGTGCCCTACCAGGGGTTTCTCACTTCCCCCTTCATGTGAGGAGTTGGATGACCGGTAATGTCGAGGATGAGTTTGTGAATAAAGGGAGCCGGAGATGAGACTGAGGGAGACTCATTTTCCTTAGTCATCTACTCAGATGAGGTCGTCCAAACGTTTGACAACGTGCCTCAGTTAGAGCAATCCTTTGGTATTTTCTGGAAAAGAAAATAGGCCTTGTAGTAAATACAAACAAAACAAAATAGTACAAAATCAGAGGAGACTACAACAAGAAGATGAGAACTATATATGAGATTTTTTTTTTTTTTTTTTCAATCGAAAATTTCGAGAAGTTCCTGTCTTTGGGCTCACTTTTGACACCAAATAAAGCATCATTAGCGAAATCAAGCGCCCTCTGCTCCCTTATATACAAAACGTCGTAAGAACTAAGCGCCAAAGATGTCAATTTATTATTATTTACTATTTACCTGTTTGTTTATTATTTAACTATACCTATGCATTTATTCATTTATTTTATTTATCATTATTTATATTATATCATTTGTTTATTTATTTATCATTATTATAATTTTTTCGCATCCGACCTAGTTATGGACCAAAAGGTCTCTTGTCAGCATGCTCCGCCTTTGTAATCCTTTGTTAAGATGATAACGAACAGGATTCTAAAAGGACGCAGACCCGTTGGAAGACTTCGCTATCGATGGATAGTCACCAGCAAGAAAGATATCTTGGACGACGTCAAGAAGTTCAAACACTTCTCAAAAGAAGTCCTGCCGAAACTCACGCAAGAGCTTGGAACACGAAGTCTAAATGGCCCATCGCAGAATAAAGTTTCAAGGTGTGAAAACGAAAAAACGTAAGAGGATTTGTGGCTCTGTGTTTGACACAGAGCTCTGGTTATGGAGAAGGAGGAAGAGGAGGAGGAGGAGGAGGAGGAGGAGGAGGAGGGGGAGGAGTAAGAGGAAGAGGAGGAGGAGGGAGAGGTATACCATGGAAGTTTGTATACTTTCGCAACAACCACTGGTCTTAGGAGGAGGAGGAGGAGGAGGAGGAGGAGGAGGGGGAGGAGGAAGAGGAAGAGGAGGAAGAGGGAGAGGTATACCATGGAAGTTTGTATACTTTCGCAACAACCACTGCCAACAGAATGCCATAAGAAACTCAAAGTATAGGTGTCTTAGGAAGGAGGAGGAGGAGGAAGAGGAGGGGGAGGAGAAAGAGGAAGAGGAGGACAAGGGGGAGGTATACTAAGAGGAGGAGGAGGGAGAGGTATACCATGGAAGTTTGTATACTTTCGCAACAACCACTGCCAACAGAATGCCATAAGAAACTCAAAGTTTAGGTGTCTGGGCCAGATTCTGAGAGCTAGGCCGGGTCAGTGTCTCCATAGAGGAGGGGGAGGAGGAAGAAGAAGAGGAGGAGGGGAGAGGTATACCATGGAAGTTTGTATACTTTCGCAACAACCACTGCCAACAGAATGCCATAAGAAACTCAAAGTTTAGGTGTCTGGGCCAGATTCTGAGAGCTAGGCCGGGTCAGTGTCTCCATAGAGGAGGGGGAGGAGGAAGAAGAAGAAGAGGAGGAGGAGGGAGAGGTATACCATGGAAGTTTGTATACTTTCGCAACAACCACTGCCAACAGAATGCCATAAGAAACTCAAAGTTTAGGTGTCTGGGCCAGATTCTGAGAGCTAGGCCGGGTCAGTGTCTCCATATGGTCTTTCAGGAAGAAACGGAGGCCAACAGACCAAGAGGTCACGAAGGAGGTGACGTCATGAGAGATGACCTAATATTTCTTGATGTCAGCCCGGGGAAGCTAATTGAACTGTGTCATTTGGTTACAAAATAGTCTGTAAGAGGTCAAACACCATTTTTTTTTTGTAACCGCATTGTAAATGTGTGGAACAAACTACCTGTTCATATTGTAACTTGAAATTCAACTAATTCTTTTCAAAACTCCTTGATAAATATATGGAATCCAAGCCCAATCTAACTTATTTCTCAGCTCCGTGAGTGACTACACTTAAATCAAGTCACTGTTTACGAACCGTTTCCACAATTTACACCTTTCAATTCGCAAGCTGCTTCGTAAGGACCAATAAATCTGTTGTTGTATGCATCTTCTTTGTATTCTTTTGTAAAGGATTACAAAGGCGGAGCATGCCGACAGGAGACCTTTTGGTCCATATCTCGTTGTGGTGACTAAGAGTCTCAAGAGGTTTATAGTGCCAGGAGAGTGAGTGAGCATACAACAGCCCCCCCCCCAAAAAAAAATGGCTTCCCAAGAAAACTCTGTATAATTTTTTTTCTGTTTTTCTTAACCTTTTTCTATTCCTAAGAACACCCCAAGAGGTGCTCAGATAAGAGGGAGGGTGGAGGGGTGTGGAGTGTATTCAGGGATGGAATGGGTGGAAATGATTTTATGCCTTTCCCTTTTTGGCTACCTCCCTTGTAAGGGGGAAAAAGCCTTGGTATATGTATGTAAGAACACCCCTCTACTCAGGTCTAGGCAGTCTAACACCTAACTGTGGTTAACATCTAATTACTAAATGGATAAAAGAAAGTGAAGTACTGCTATGTATTAAGCACACCCTAGGACCCTTTAAGACTGCTTTCAGAACCTCCAGGTGACGCTAGCACCTTCCGATTAAGACACACCGAGTCCATTCGCTCCACTTCGTAAGGACCCGATCTTCATTTCGAGAACAGCTGACTTCGAGTAACCTTTAGAGTTTAATCGAACTCGCTTCGTTCCTGTTACGTAAAGTCTTGACGCAATGAGGCCTTCTTGTGGTTGTACAGTCTCTCGTAAGCGTCTCTGAGCATTACGCTCCTTTTCAGTACGCAAATAAAAGGTTTATGAATAACGCGTTGAGGTGTTTTTTCTTACTTGAGGAAATATCGCAAACAGTGAAATGGAGCAATGAAATAGGGAATCGAATGGGGGAGACGTTTCGTTTTAGAGAAGAGATTATGTCACAAAACTTATGAACACGACTGTACTTTGCATGACCTTTGAGTCCGTAGGCACAGGTTCCAGAGGCTCCGCCCACCAGCCGTTTCTCGACCAATCCCCGGTCAGCATTAAACTTGTGGAAACTGAACCGGAGTACACAGAACTTTTAACAGTCGCATTCAGTAAACGAATTTTCAGAGCCCGAGAGGTATGCACAAGTTATCAGCCTTATGCACAGAGGAAATAAGGATCATATTACTGATACGAGGCACAAAACCACACCATCAGCGCAAATAACGACAATATTTCTTTCGAGTCTACGTTCCTTGATTACTGCCCTGGTGTCGTGTGGTCTATCGCCGACCTGCATTTTCGTTATGGGGTTATCACACTGGGCTGTTTTTCCTCCGACATCCCACCTCCAACCTCCATCCGAATAACTAGAATATGACTTCGCTCTCAGAAACCTAGACTTCTCTAAGAACATTTCAACAAAATGTCTAACATTCGTAAAGGTCTGCAATCTCTCAGTTCCTCACTCAGCTTTGCCGTATATAATTGCAAGATAATTTGGTATCTGGAGATCTGAAAAAATATTGTAACCGAAGTCGTTTTTACTCAAACGAACATTCAACTGTCGGCGCTGGCGAAACCCGTGGAAGCCCAGTGTGATAACCGGTGGAAGCTCAGTGTGATAACCCGTTGAAGCCTAATGTGATAACCCCTTTATTCAACCCTAAAATTTCCCTTAGAGTTGGGTTGCCATCGTTCGAGTTTTTTTTTTATTTTCGTTAAATCACAGCCGTTGTCATACTGAAACTATACGCTTAGGCTTCAGTAAACTACTACATGAATATTACCTATTTCGAAATGCAATTTTCCAACAGGTGGCGTCACACTAGGCTAGCATGCTACTTGCTTTTTGCTACTCCGTTTGAGCAGAAACGACTTCGGTTACAATATTCTAGACTTCCGTAAGAGGATCTCAACAAAGAGTGTCTGACATTCGTATTCTAGGTTTAACTTCTCTTAGTTCGTCATTCAGCTTCTCGCTATATGACGAAAGAGTAATTTGACATTTGGAAATTTGAAAAAACAAAAGATCGTAACCGAAGTCGTTTGTACTCAAACGAAGTAGCAAAAACAAGTAGCATGCTAGCGAGAAATGCCAAGTGTGCCGTCACATTTAGGTCGAATGGTATATACATACATACATACATACATACATACATACATACATACATACATACATACATACATACATACATACATACATACATACATACATACATACATACATACATACATACATACATACATACATACATATATACATACATACATACATATATACATACATACATACAAACATACATATATACATACATACACACATACATACATACATACATATAAACATACATACATACATACATACATAATACATACACCATCGGCTTTTTCCCCCTTACAAGAGAGGTAGCCAAAGTCAAAGGCACAAATCCACTCCCCACCCATTTCATCCCCACGTACTCCACCCCCATTCACCACCCCTCCCTCCCTCCCTCCCTCTTCTCTTGGCTCCTCTTGGTTGACGGGTCATCCCTGCATCTCGCCCACCGCCCTGGGTCAGAAGTAATGTAGGGGAAAAAGAATACCGCCACCGAGAGTTCCCACTTGAGTCGAAAAAGGCGACAAAAAACGGGACGAGGATAAGACTATGCATCCTACTCTCTGTAGCCCCAAAGGGGACATTCCTTAAAAAAAAAAAAAAAAAAAAAAAAAAAAAAAAAAAAAAAAAAAAAAAAAAAAAAAAAAAAAAAAAAAAAAAAAAAAAAAAAAAAAAAAAAAAAAAAAAAAAAAAAAAAAAAAGTCTTCAAAATTTTGAGAATTGGTTCCGTGGTTGTCGTTTCAGCCACGTTCAGGGCATCTGTTGTCTGCCAAAATGTCTCTTGCTGGAAGCGGAGACTAGCAAAGCAGTTGTTTGTGCCACGATGATTCACTCTCTGTTGACCTGAAGCAAATAGCCTGCCGATCACCAGAACTCAAAGAAAAACCTCTATCAGGCAAGAAAGGGATTGATATGCATTATGAAACCCAGTGCGGTCTAGTTCCATCTGTAAGGTCACATTTGGACACAACAATGTTGAGAGACAACTAAGAAAAAGTGGTAAGTTCAGTAACGCAAAAAAGAAAGAAAGAAAGAAAAATAGACGAAGTCTTTGACCTTAGAAAACGTATCATTACCAGACATAACTTTTTTTTTTTTTTTTTTTTTTTTTTTTTTTTTTTTAAGGCGTGGACGACATTACAAAGAGCATATAAAACCCAGGTTTACTGACTGGAAGTCTGGAAGATCAAGTAAAAAATTCTAGACGGCCAGAGCGGTTGAGGAAAATATCTTGAGTTTGTTTATTTTCCATTATGTGGATATACACGGAGGATATGTAAATAAGGGCGCAGACTGCCTTAAGGGGTTATCACATTGAGCTATTTTTCCTCTTACATCCTACCTCCTACCTCCAACCTCCGTTTGAATAACTAGAATATGACTTCACCTACAGAAGTCTAGAATTTTCTGAGAACATTTCAACAAAATGTCTAACATTCATATAGGTTTAGAATCTCTTAGTTCATCATTCAGCTTTGCTATATATGATGAAAAAATAATTTGATATTCGGAGATTTGAAAAAATTAAATAAGGTAACCGAAGCCGTTTTTACTCAAACGAATTCTCAACTGTTGGCGCTGGTGAAGAAGCCCGTGGAAGCCCAGTGTGATAACCTATTTAGCCTTTCAATGTACAGAGATTTTATGATACTGAATAAAATCTTACGACGTTTGCCTGAATAAAGTCTTTAAAGATGCTGAATTTGTCCCAAAGCTCAATAGTATTAAAAGAAATTAAGATTAAAAAAAAAAAAGAATGAGAAGTCCCTTAGGAACCACAATGTGTACTAAAAGGTCTTGCAATTTGTTTCTCATAGCAGAAAAGACATCTTTGGTCAAGTATAGCAGAAATGACAGACACCATCTCACTCCTCCTTGGTCAAGAGTTTCAACCTCAGCTTCGATCCACGTCGAAATTTTGGAAACCTTTAGGACGGGGCCTGCTTAGAGCTCCTGCAATGTAACAACTACTCGGATAAACCATTTTGTAGCAGAAAAAGATTGACACCATCCTATACATCTTTCGTCAAGAGTTTCAATTTCAATTTCTATCCATGTTGAAAATTTAGGAACGTTTGGGATGGGGCTTCCTTGGAGCTCCTGCCATGTAACAACTGCTCAGAGAAGCCACTTCAATCCTCTCTAGAACCAGAAGTGTCTGGGGGCTTCCGACCTCTTGTGAGAGGGTATAAAGCCTCTCGTATTCAGAGCTAAGTGTTGTCTTTAATAGTCAATGTTACATTGAAGTGGGGCTGTCTTTCAGTGAGTTCTTGTCCTGAAGGTATCAAATAAAGTAAAGAAAATAGTTAACTTTTGTTACATATTATGGAGATATTAAAACGCTCCGTTTGTTTGCAAACAACGCATGCAAAAATTGCACCAGTCTTGGGTGCAATATTCTACACGAAAGTGGTAAATCCCAGTATGGACTTCGGTTAATAAAAGTTTTTATTTTTGGACCGTGGGGAAGTCTCATGCTGATCCATAAAAGAGGTTATCACACTGGGCTTCCACGGGCTTCTTCACCAGCTCCGACAGTTCGTTTGAGTAAAAACGACTTCGATTAGAATATTCTATTTTCCAAGTCTCCAAATATCAGATCATCTTTCCGTCATATATATAGCAAAGCTGAATGATGAAATAAGAGATTCTAAACCCATACGAATGTTAGACATACTATTGAGGTGTTCTTAGATAAGTCTAGATTTCTGTAAACAAAGTCATATTCTAGTTATTCAAACGGAGGTTGGAGGTAGGATGTCGGAGGAAAAATAGCCCAGTGTGATAACCCTTTGTCCGGGCGTGAATGGTGGTAGAAAGCCGTGGGACCAACAAATTCGCGGACGCTGCTGAAGCGACCGCCGTTGTACGATACTGATGACGTCATGAATACTGAAGACGCTTCAATGTGTCCGTGAATTCTGAGAGTTCTCCGAAGGAGAGGAGTCGAAAGAGATGCTTAAATTTCTTCCTCATCAGCGGGTTACAAAGGATTACAAAGGCGGAGCATGCCGACAGGAGACCTTTTGGTCCATATCTAGGTTTCCCTGACAATGGATTAATAGCTTGACAAGTGCCACAAGAAAGAGAAAAGAACCACAATATAAAAAAGGTATGTTTCTGCTTGACCTAGACTCCTAAAGATTTATTTAACCCGAAAAAGAATACATATACATACATATATATATATGTATATATATATATATATATATATACATTAATAAACTCTCCTACTGGGATTCGAACCCTCGCCTGAGCGGCGTGCTTATTATAAAAGCGAAGGCCGTACCATCATGCCGCTCAGGCCATGGTTCGAATCCTAGTTGAAGAGTTTATTAATTCCATATGTCATAGTAACACACACACACATAATATGTATATACACATATATATATATATATATATATATATAGTATATATATATCTATATATATATATATATACTGTGTGTGTGTGTGTGTGTGTGTGTGTGTGTGTGTGTGTGTATTCGTGAAATGTTAGGAGAATCTTAAGTATATTCTGATAGGAGCAGAAGTAAAAATATAAATTTCCAAGATTCACTGGAGCTTATAATGAACATAAAAGACAATACATATATAGCTTTGGTGTTTGCGAACGAAAACAAAAACATCCCCAATGTGCGAGATAATCCCATTTTTTTTTAAACATTTAACACAAAACGCCATACTTGGTGTAATCCAAATCCAACATGACTTTCTGTTCTCAATACTCCCAGAAACTGTGTTCTTCACTCTTGTTCATTTGGATAACAATCTCCTCTCAACTTGACGTTGTTTGTTTAATCGTTGACCCCGGTCAACTTTTGGTGGAACAAGGTTCTGATTTAAACCTGTTCTGGGGCTTCTTAAGCTGTGTTGTATACCTGAAGCATCTTAATTTTGAACATTGTAGGAGATTTGTTCTTACTTTTCCAGGATGACTAAAACTAAGGGATTAAGAGTTAACTGGGTTTGGAAAAACAAAGGAAGATTGTTACCATAAGTTTAATCTCTTGTAATCTTAGTAACCATGTAGTAAGCGCGGAAACTATCAGTTGTTTTAAAAAACGATTAGACAACTGTATGGATGGGGATGACAGGTGGTGATGGATACGGAGCTGCCTAGTGTAGGCCTTATGGTCTTTTGCAGTCTCCTTTATTCTTATGTTCTTATGTTCTTAATCCAGTTAGAGCAGTTGTGTATATAAGGGTATTATCAATAATGTAAGCGATTACGATGATGATGATGATGATGATGATGATGATGATGATGATGATGATGATGATGATGATGATGATGATGATGATGATGATGATGATGATGATGATGATGATGATGATGATGATGATGATGATGATGATGATGATGATGATGATGATGATGATGATGATGATGATGATGATGATGATGATGATGATGATGATGATGATGATGATGATGACGATGACGATGAAGATGGTGATGATGATGATGATGATGACGGTAATGATGATGATGATGATGATGATTATTGTGATGATGAAGATGATGATGGTGATGACGGTGATGATGATGATAATGATAATGATAATGATGACGGTGATGATGATGATGATGACTGTGATGATGATGATGACTGTGATGCTGCTGCTGCTGCTGCTGCTGATGACGATGATGATGGTGATGATGATGATGATGATGATGATGACGATGTGGTGGTGGAGGATGTGGTGGAGGATGTTGTGGTGGTAAGGGAGATGATGGTGTAGGTGGATGTGATGGTGACAGTAAAAGTGGAGTTTAATGGTGGAGAGATGAAAATGGAGGGGGTGGAGGTGGAGTGGTGAGGCTCTGTTTTCTAGGAGGTGGATTTGTGATAGTTGCAGAGGTGAAGGTGATGGTGGAGGTAGTGGAGGGGGGATGGTGATAGTGATAGTGATAGTTTTGGTAGATTGTTGTATTGGTTGCGGTAGTGGTGATGTTTAGTAATAATAGCGATATTCATAATAAAATATAAGTTGAAAAAACACTCGAGGATGTAATTATAGACCATTACACAATCAACAACAAAGAAGCAATTAGAAAAAAAGATAACATCGGAAGAAAAAATGGACAGAGGAGGTGCTAATTAGGAACGATCAACTTTGAGTCAATATATAAGAGAACGCGCTAGATAACCTAGAATTATTTGAAACCACGCCTCTCTCTAACTCAAGGACGACAACCAGGGGTTTTGTGAAATCTTATAATCATATACGTAACCTTAGTTAATACATTCAGCTTTACAGTTACGAGGTACAAAGGCTGCGCCGCCCGGCTGGGGATAGCCCGGCCCTGAATGGACCTGACGTTCTTATCCTCTTCATTCGATGCTTCTTAGGGAAGGTCACATGTCTTCACATGTCATAATCTTAACTTGACATCCTCTAGAAAGACGTAGGGTGACCTAATAGAGGTATTCAAATGGGTCAAGGGCTTTAACAAAATTGATACACACAAGGTCATCATATTAAGACAACAGGGCAGGACTAGTAGTAATGGAATTCAAATAGACAAATTTAGGTTAAAGAAGGAAATAAGCAAGCACTGGTTTATCAATAGAATGGTGAAAGAGCGAACTAGACTAAGTAACCATCTAGTAAGCGGTTAAATTATTGATTGCTTTAAGAGAAGGTTAGACGACTTTATGGATGGGGATGACAGGTGGTAATGGACATAGAACTACCTAGTGCAGGTCTTATGGTCTCTTGCAGTCTCCTTCATTCTTATATTCTTATGACTCTTGATTTGTTGCTCTATCTAGTGTTCCTCTAAGGCTAGTCTTCTTTATCAAATGCTTCTGTGCCCTTTATCCACAAAGGTCCAAGTCTTCTTATTGAGTCTCTTGCATTGGATGCAAATTTCCAACATTCTCTTTGGATCTTGTTCTATTCTCATAATGTGCCTATACCAAGGCAGTTTACTTTTTTTACGTTCGAGTCCAACATTGGTATCATACCAACATACCATTAGTGTTAACACTATCTTGTTTTGATTTTCTTTTAATCTTTCGAAATATTTTTGTTCTGGTCACTTGAATAAATCTTTTCGTTGTTAACTCCGCCCAACCGTAGGTTATTCTCGTTATTGTCGTGCATATAATTTCTTTATATTCTGTGAGACTATATTCCTAAGTGCACTGTTGTGTTTGGTTATGCCACAGTTTATCTCAAATTCGAATCTAAAATGGTTGGAAAGTTCAGTCTAAGTTTATGTTTGATTTTACATTTTTGACTCGTGATTTATTCAGATACTTTTCCAATTCTCATCACTTCAGTTTCTGAGACGTTCATATGCACTTCAAACCTGTTTAACACACACACACACACACACACACACACACACACACACACACACACACACACACACACACACACACACACACACACACACACACACACACACACACACACAAACTCAAGGCGTAGTGGGTAGAGTTTACGGCTGCCACTACGGAGGTCCGGGTTCGAATCCCGCCCAGGGCTGAAATAATTTCAGTATCGCTGCGCTGCGAGTCGTTACTCCAACTCTCGTGGGCGGGGAGTTGGGTGTGGGTGTGTGCGTGTAAGGTCACAGTATTACCCATAGATCGGTCATATATGAGCTCTGAGCTCTCTTCCGGGAGGGTAATAGCTGTCGATCACAAGTCCAACACGTGATCCAAGACCATGGTGAATAGCGCACACACGATAAGTAGCATTTATCGGTAGCCGATGAATTTGAATCGCCTCACCGCTTACCCCATGTCTACATAGTACAAAATAAGGTGACCAAAAAAAAAAAAAAAAAAAAAAAAAAAAAAATCAGCCACTACAGAATCTACAACTGGTGGCAGCGTAGGTTGTTGTAGTCCCAGGTTCGATCCTCAGTGGCCACTGGTAACTGCCCTTTGTAATGGCTTCGGTCAGAACTACGAACCTCCTAATGTGAACCTCTTATCCTATGTCTACTGCAGTAACCGTGTTCAACGTATAAAGGCCTTATCACACTGGGCTATTTTTCCTCCGACTGTTGGAGCAAATTTCCAGCTCGCAGCTGGATATGCTGGAGGAAAATAATCTTCCTCCAGCACATCAGATGACATGTATCTTTGTTGAGAAAAAATATTGTCGTAGATATTTTACGGCGGAAAAATTCTGGAGGTGGGAGGTACCGCCGATTAATCGGAGGTTGGAGGAAAAATAGCCCAGTGTGATAACCCCTTAATAGATTACCTCGGGCAAGAACCCTTAGACTGAACTTATATGTATTTATTCTGGCTGTATTCTGATGATTTTATCCACAGTAATAACAGGGACTTCCTCACACAAACAGATATATTCAACACAGCACTAAAGTGGTATGATAATTATTCATCTATTTAATTATTCATTTATTTATAATTTTTCTTATTTCTTCTACATTCTTTCTTCTTCTCTTTACTCGCTAAAGCATTGGTTTAGCTTCTTTCATGACTTTAAAAATATTTTTAAAAAATTATAAAAAAGAAGGAAATGTTATCATTTTAGTTTTTTTTTCAAATACAGCGACAACCACATCGAATTATTATTATTACCAGGCTGTATATCATATCATAGACCTTGGGAATAGTACAACAGTTGCAATGCCTCTGTGATGTCTAAAAAAATTGTGACGTCATGTCGCTGGTAGTCAAGGCGTCTGCGTCTTTGTTCTTGTTATTTGGGTCCTCGGTTCTAGAGGCCTTTGTCCATCTCTCTCTGTTCCTCTC
>NC_134804.1:47676534-47681534 GCF_046742065.1 Oratosquilla oratoria
TTATTTATATGTTTCTCAGGTGACATATTATTCATAACAATGACTCCCAGGTCCCTCTCATTTTCTACTCTTTTTATTCCTTCTTCTCCCAAATTATATGATCCTGTTATTCTGTTTTTGCTTTTTCCAAATTCCATTATACTACACTTTTTTGTATTGAACTCCATCTCCCACTTCCTACTCCATTCTTGTACTTTATTTAGATCTCTCTGTAGTGATTCACAATCTTCTTCAGTTTTCACTCTTTTCAGTAATTTTGCATCATCTGCAAAGAAGCTCATATAGCTTTCAATTCCTTCATCCATATCATTAATATATATAGCAAACATTATTGGGGCCAGAACTGTTCCCTGCGGGACACCGCTTATTACTTCATTCCATTTTGAGTGCTGATCTCTTATCACTACTCTCATTTTCCTTTCTTGCAAAAAGTCTTCCATCCAATTTAGCAATTTACCTTGTATTCCTCCTTCATATTCTAATTTCTTAAGCAACTTCTTATGTGGTACTTTGTCAAAAGCTTTTTTTAGGTCTAGAAATGCACAATCAGCCCATCCATCTCTTTCTTGTATTATATCTATTAGCCTTGAATAGAAACATATTAAATTGGTGACGCATGATCGTCCTTGTCTGAATCCAAATTGCCTTGGATTTAGTACGTTGTTTTTTTCCAAGTATTTTACCCATCTACTTTTGATAATTCTTTCACATATTTTTGCTATTGTACTTGTTAGAGAGACTGGTCTATAGTTGGTAGGTTCTTCTTTATTTCCTCCTTTATATATAGGTACTATATTTGCTTTTTTCCAATCTTCTGGAACTTTTCCTTCTTTTAAGGAACTGCTTATTATGCTATGTATTTTGTCTGCCAGTTCATTCCTACATTCTTTCAGAATCCAGTTTGCTATTTCATCTGGCCCATGCGATTTTCTGACATCAAAATTACCCAAGTGTGTCAATATTTCATTCTTCGTTACTTCTATTTCTTCCATAGGGGGGACTTTTTCCTTCCACTCAATCTCTTCAGGTTGTATATTTTCCCTTGTAAACACTGATTTAAAATGTTTGTTCATAATTTCTGCCATTTCCATTTCCTCAGTGTATTCAACTCCTCCTTGTCTTAATTTCTCCAAGTCTTGTTTGTTTTTCAGTTTATTGTTTACAAATCTGTAGAATAGTTTTGGTTGATCTTTACACTTTTCTATAACATCTTTTTCATATTTTCTTTTTTCCTCTCTGCACTTTTGTACATATTCATTTCTATAATCAGTATATATTTTCCATTTTTCAGGTCTTCTGTCTTTTTTCCATCCGGTCCAGGCTTTGTCTCTTTTGTCTTTTAACTCCCTACAACTTTTGTTGTACCAGCATTTTACATATTCTTTTTCTTGTTTTTGTCTTGGGACATACTTTTCCACTCCTTCTTTGTAAATTTTTGTCAAAATATTCCATTTCTCTTCCACTGATGTTTCTTCTTTGTATATTTCTTCCCAGTTTTCTTGTTGGAAGAATTCTCTTATTTTATCAAAGTTTGTTTTTTCATACATCATTCTTCCTTTTCTATATTGTTCATTTCTTTTCATATATTTTTCTTCATTAAGTTCCAGTTCAATCAATATGTGGTCACTTTTACCTATTGGTGTTTTATATTCAATCTTGTCCACTATTCTAGGTTCAGATGTAATTATTAAGTCTAGCCTCGATGGTTCTTCTTCATTTCTATACCTAGTGTTCTCTTGTATCCATTGTGTCATTGAATGGTCAGTAATCATCTCAAGTAGAGCATTTCCCCATGAGTCATCACCACTCTTTGCTGTCATTTCTTCCCAGCAGATTTCTTTGCAATTAAAGTCGCCCATCATAACTATTCTTCCTCCGTCTTCCATTATTTTAGTTAATGCTATCTTTGTGTCCTCTAACATACTTTTATATTCACTCTCCTCCCATGAGGCTGTTTTCGGAGGCACATAATTGATCACAAATTTTCTGCTCTTCTTATCTCTGTCTTCCACTTCTATCATAATCATCTCTACTGTATTCTTTCCATATATGACACCTTTCACGTTTATATCCTTCTTAGTCAGGAACATAACTCCACCCCCTTGCTTTTTCTCTCTGTTTCTAATCCAATAATTGTATGCATCATGTCCTACACTGTTGGGTGGTAGTGGGCCTTTTAATTTTGTTTCTACAATTCCCATTATGTCCGGTTCTTTTTCTTTCAAATAATCATTCAGCTCATTCAATCCTGTTATTAATCCATCTATATTTGTGTAAGACACTCTTAGTTTTCTGCCACTTCCATTGTGTTCTCTGTTTCCCTTATGTTTTTCTTTTGTATGTCGAACTTCCTTAGTTTCATGTTCACTACTCTCCAATAGAATCTCTCTTTCTCTGACTCCGTTCTGTTCTCGTTTTTTGTCTTAGCTTCCAGTCTTTTCTGCTTTTCTTCCTCTCTTTCCTCTTTATTCATTTCTCTTTTTATCCATATCTTTTTGTGTTGTTCACTTGTTGCTAGTTTCCCTGTTTTGGATAAGATATTCTCTGCCGTTGTTTGTGACTTGAATTTAATCTTAATTGGTCTGGTCTTGTCTGTGCTATACTTTCCGAGTCTAAATTTCTCTTCGATTTGTTTCATAATTCCTGGCTCATCTTCCTGAACTGATTCTAGTAATTGGCTTACTTTTTCATTTTCCTCTTTGATTCTTGTGGTTCTATCTGTGTTGTGTTTCTCTTCCATTCCTAATATAATTATACATTTCTTCTTGTCTGCTAAATCCCTTACTATATTCTCCTTTTGTCTCATCACTTTAATAACTGAGTCTTCAGTATGTTCTTTCAATTGCTGTTTGACTATGTCAGTGAATGAAATCTTATTTCCTTCTTGGGTTTGCTTCCAATTTTTACTTTCTTTAGCTATTGTTTCTCTGTTTTCTTTACTATTCTTCTTCAATTCCTCATTCTCCCCCTTTACCTCTCTTAACTGTCTTTTTAGTTCTTCTATTTCATCAGTTAAGTTTTTATTCGCCTTTTCCAGTTCTTCCAATCTTTCAACCCTTTTTAAAATGGTGTTCATATGACCTAACCTACTCTCCAAGTCCTCGATCACCTTATCAACCTTCATCTCTAGTCTTGTCAGTCGGGGGGGGTTTGAGTCCCCCCCACTCTCTTTAAATCCCTTGAAAATATTCTCATCACTTTCTGCTATATTGCTCCTATCTATACCTCTAATCTTCACATTCCTATTAGACATGTTATCATCCAACTCGTCTTGGGGTCTTTTGTCTACCCGGCGGCCCGTCAGGGCCATTTCCTCCACCTCCTCATTACCTTCCATTTCCCCAGTAATCCCTCCCCCTCTCCTCTTTCCTTACTTTCCCACTACCTCACGAGCAATTCCCCCCCCCCTGCAAATACAAAAAGGCACTTCTCTTTGCGTTGGTATCCACAATCTGCACTTTTCTTCAGAGCGTTCGTCAAGCCGTCCGTTCGTTGAAAGTGTGTGTGTGTGTGTGTGTGTGTGTGTGTGTGTGTGTGTGTGTGTGCGTGTGTGTGTGTATGTATATATATATACACACATATACATACATACAAACATACATACATATATAAATATATATATATATACTGTATGTAAAGACAGACAAATATGAAGGTGAGGTGGCAAAATGAAACGTTAAGGCTAGAGTATGGAGCTTTATTCGGAACCAGACGTTTCGACCTCTTGGGCCTTCCTCAGTGGATTTTTATTCTGTATTCTGTCCACTGAGGAAGGCCCAAGAGGTCGAAACGTCTGGTTATGAAGAAAGCTCCACACTCTAGCCTTAACGTTTCATTTTGCCGCCTCACCTCCATATATATATATATATATACATATGTATATATATGGTGGATATATGCTTAGAAAAAGAGTTGATAATAGCTAACACAGTGTTTAGGAAAAAAATCAAGCATAAGTACACATGGGAGAGGGTGATGGACGTTTGGTCTCAGTAGACGCAATCGAAACTTGCAAAATTTGTGAATAGAAATCAGCACAACAGTGGAGTTAAAAAAGTTTCAGATATCTGAGAGCAACTGAGCACAATTATACTTCTCATAAAAAAACTAACGATAGATTATAGAAAACTGCAACTTACAAAAAGAAAAAGAAAAATCTAAGGAACACGGACTATAAAGATCAAGAGAAAATGTCGTGTCGCAAAGACATAGTACTTGATTCTCACTTCTTCACCAATTCCGAACTCTCTATCAGTTTGAGTCTTCAACCAATTTTGTTCGAAAACCTGATCCAGATAAGAAAGTAAATTGACAGCTAATTAGCGCTTGAGACCCGATTGTATTCTAGAACGGCTTGGTTAGTTAATTTCGTGTGTTTTTTTGATCCACTGGCCAGATCATGCTTTCGTCTTTTGTTTTTCTTTCTTATTTTGTCTTTATGTAGATTCTTTTATGTTTTGTTTTTGTCTCCTTATAGTGCGTAATATATAAATGTGTATGGATTTGTTTAATATCTTTGATTATGTTTTTTGTGGTGATCGTTTGCTTGTTAGTAATTTCATGCAAAATCGTATGACCGATATTTTTTCTTCTTGTTCATTTATCTGTTTATTTTTAGTGGTGGTGTGTGATGTAAGTAATACATTATTAAAATTCTGTGGTTATGTGGTTTACGAATTAGGTCTGGATGTCTATTTATTTGTTTATAATTGTTTTTATTTATTTATTTATTAACAACTACCTCTGCGGAGATTTTTGGCATGTGATAGTCTAAATCTTTATATTAATTTTCTCCTCTTTAATGCAGTTTTAATTCCTATTTTATTTCGTCTTACAAACTACGTTTTCCTTAAACTTCTCTCTTTTATACATTCCGTAATTTGAGTTCTAGATTCATGCAGGGAGCTTGATGAATATGTCTAGATAATCTCTAAAATTGGGTTATATTTTGAATTGTAATCTAGATTTAATAATCTCACTTCCCGTTGTTTCATAGCATC
>NC_134804.1:47686534-47689034 GCF_046742065.1 Oratosquilla oratoria
TCTCTCTCTCTCTCTCTCTCTCTCTCTCTCTCTCTCTCTCTCTCTCTCTATATATATATATATATATATATATATATATATATACATATATATATATATAAATATATATATATATATATATATATATATATATATATATATATATAGATATATGCGTGTGTGTGTGTGTGTGTGTGTGTGTGTGTGTGTGTGTGTGTATTCACTTGGTCTTTGGATCTGTGTGTGTGTGTGTGTGTGTGTGTGTGTGTGTGTGTGTGTGTGTGTGTGTGTGTGTATGTTTGTGTGTGTATGTCTGTCTATCTCTATATCTCTCAGTCTGTGTCTCTTTCACTCTCTCTCTCTCTCCCTTTTCTCTCTCTATCTATGTCTGTGTCTCTCTTTCTCCCTCTATTTCTCTCTCCTTCTCTCTGTCTCTCTCTTTTCTCTCCCTCTTTCTCTCCCTCTCTCTAAATCTCTCTCTTCCTATTGGTCATTGTTGTTATTGAAATCGTGGTTATGTTGCTGCTAGAGATTTAACTCTGAGTTCTGAGAATTTGTTGATCATCTGGATTACTCCATGCTGAGCTATTTCCTTCCTGAGTGCTCTTCCCACTTCGAGCATCACGAAGCGCTTAATATGGCGTCACACTAGGCCTTTCTCGCTAGCATGCTACTTGCTTTTTGCTACTTCGTTTGAGTAGAAACGACTTCGGTTACGATCTTTTGTTTTTCAAATTTCCAAATGTCAAATTACTCTTGCGTCATATAGTGAGAAGCTGAATGACGAACTAAGAGAAGTTAAACCTAGAATACGAATGTTAGACACAATTGTTGAGATGTTCTTACGGAAGTCTAGAATATTGTAACCGAAGTCGTTTCTACTCAAAGCAAGTAGCAAAACCAAATAGCATTCTAGCCTAGTGTGACGTCACTTCTTTTAGGACGAAGGTATTTCTCGAAGGTACAACTCAGCAAACTCTGAGAATTAAAGATTAAGGAAATTGTACTAGTTTAAGAGTGTAGAAAACTTAACCTCGTTAAGTTAGTGAGTCTAGAACTCAGAATTACACATCTAACTGGTTTCTTCTTGGATCTTCCGTTATGTTTTTATTTATCTATTTATTCATTTATTTATTTATTTATTTATTTTTGTCTTCAGTGTTGCTTTCTGAGGTAAACTCTCAAACTTTCTTCCCTTAAGCGAATAAAATCATGTGTCGTCATGATGATTGAAATAACATTTAAGGTTTTGAGAAGAACTTATTCTCATTATGATAGAATTATTTTTACCTTTTATTTATTTAAATGACAAACTTACTAGTACTCTCTGGACCTTAAAGTGTGAAACTGCACGTAGATAAAAAAAAAAAAAAAAAAAATTAAACAAATAAACAAAGAAAAATAAATCAATGATAAATGAATTAATTAATTAATTAGTTAATTAGTTAATAATTATAGAAGTATACGAAGAAATAATTAAATACGGAAAAAATAAACAAATAATTAGATTAACAGATAAATAGATACAAATACCTGAATATATGAACAGATAACTAGTTAGATGAATGAGCAAATAGATGAATAATTAGGTAAATAGATAAATGAATAAACGTACAAATTAACAAACAAAGCAAACAGATGAACTACTAAATAAACAAATAAATAAATAGTTTGGGAAAGTGACGAAACAGTTAACAAAAACAAATGAAAAAATATATAAACGTACAAACAAATAAACAAAACAAATAAATGAATTAATAAACAAACAAATAAATATACAGATGTCTGGAAATGCGACAAAAAAGGTTAACAAATAAACACATTGATAAACGTACAAACAAACAAACAAAACAAACAATCAGACAAATAAATTAGTAAATAAACAAATAAATTCACAGATGTCTGGGAAAGAATGACGCAAGAGTGGAATAACAAACAAACAAACAAACAAACAAATAAAGAAAAATGTCAGAGAAAATATTACGCAAGAAAATTGCCTGGGCGAGACTCCCTCTGACTCGACCTTCTTTCTTCGGATTAAGTTCGAATCCTGAGTCATGCATACTAACGTGCCCGAAAGCACGCTTGACAACGCACGCATAGTAACATCTACCCACGACTCGTGGCGCAGTGGTTAGAGTTCACGGCTTCCACTACGAGGGTCCGGGTTCGAATCCCACCCAGGGATGAAATGATTTCAGTATCGCTGCGCTGCGGGTCGTTACTCCAACTCTCGTGGACGGGGAGTTGTGTGTGTGCGTGTAAGGTCACAGCATTACCCATACATCGGTCATATATGAGCTCTGAGCTCTCTTTTGCAAGGGAAATAGCCGTCGATCACGAGTCTAACACGTGATTCAAGACCATGGTGAATCACATATGCACGCATCTGTGCATACACGTGTAAATGATTCGTGTATTCAAAGTTGAGCAAATGTACTACATGTGTATTTCTTAGCGTCAGCATACATGGACGTACGCGCGCACACACACACACACACACACACACACACACACACAC
>NC_134804.1:47696534-47721534 GCF_046742065.1 Oratosquilla oratoria
CGGAAGGCCCCCCATCCCCAACCCATCCACTCCCCGCCAAGTCTATTAAAGGATAAATACCTTCTAATAGACGCGTATGAATATTAAGTATGTGGACGCCCCAGCGCCCGAGAGAAGGACGTGGAGGGAGGGAGGGAGGGAGAGAGGGAGAGCTACAGAATCTAGTGACTATGGAGGTTTGGTGATTTGGACGATGCATACATATACATATACCAGAGGCCTTTGTACCCCTTATAAGGGACGTAGCCAAAAAAAAAAAAAAAGGCATAAAATCCACTCCCACCCATTCCAACCCTATCACACTCCACCTCCCCTCCACCCTCTTCCCTCCCTCTTATCTTGGCACCACCTGGATGACGGGTCATCCCTGCATCTTGTCCACTGTTTGGACGATGATCTTGTAAATGACAAGAGACTGCTGAGTCAAGACAAAGAAGGCTTTTGATCTTTTGGTCTCAGAAGCTGAGAGCGTCCTGTCGCGAAACCTCGTTTACCCGAAGTGTTAGATTGACAAAGGAATTTCTTTTCGTCTTCTCTTCACACCCAAATTGGCCTCACGAAGTGGACTACTCGTTGTGGTCTTCAAGGTGAAGTTGAACAATGGTAGTGATTAGAGAGTCTTGTTTCTTTGTCGTTTACATTTTTCTCGTTGCGACGTTTCACATAAGAACATAAGAATAAAGGAGACTGCAAGAGACCACAAGACCTACACTAGGCAGCTCCGTATCCATCACCACCTGTCGTCCTCATCCATAAAGTTGTCTAATCGTTTTTTAAAACAACTGATAGTTTCAGCACTCACTACATGGTTACTAAGTTTATTCCATTCATCGACCACCCTATTAGTAAACCAATTCTTGCCTATTTCCTTCTTAAAACTATGATTGCTGTTACTTGATTTACTTGTGTCTGTTTGGGATTGTCATTACGGAATTAAATTCTTTTCCTCTTTACCTGACTTGCTATCGTCACTATCTTCACTTTGAAAATATATCTTCTATTGAAGTGGGTGGGAAAAGGAAAGAATGGAGTCTTATTCCGAGTTTTATTCTTGACTAGATTCGCTACAAGCTTTTTCGAAAAAGCTTGTAGCGAAACTAGTCAAGAATAAAACTCGGAATAAGACTCCAGTCTTTCCTCTTCCCACCCACTTCAACTTGTCAGAATGTCTCAAAATATATCTTCTATTGTTCAAACGCTATCTCTCAAAGAAGTTCTACCCCATTTTACATTTGTTCTCCTCTTTGCCTCCCCCACCTCGCGTCTTTCTTACACTCCATGTGCCTCCTCTTTTTTTTTTTTTTTTTTTTTTTTCCTTACCTCGCGTTTTGCTTCTCCTCCCTGTACCTCCTTTTTTTCTTTTTTTACACGGGCCTCTCTCCATTCGGAGGCCCGTAAGTGTTGTCTGTACCTCTAATGTGCTTCTCTGTACCTCTAAAGGGGCATTTAGACGGCCAAACGGTTTGACAAACCCGGTTTGTCAAACAAGTGTTTGAAGTGATGTTCGACCGTATTTGGTTGTCAAACACGTTCGATAAACGTGTTTGACGACCAAATACCCCATTCACACGGTCAAACATCACTTCAAACACTTGTCTGACAAACCGGGTTTGTCAAACTGTTAGACCGTGTAAATGGCCCCTAATATGCTTCCCTATTAATAACACATTCGACAAACGTGTTTGACGACCAAATACACCCATTCATACGGTCAAACATCACTTCAAACACTTGTCTGACAAACCGGGTTTGTCAAACTGTTAGACCGTGTAAATGGCCCCTAATATGCTTCCCTATTAATACTTCGCAACCAGTCTTTATGTGGTCGATTTTCTCTCATCACCGTCTTTATCGCCTCGTACCCCATTTGCCGCTTTACCTTTCGTTCCGTTCCATCCTCCTCGTTCTACAAATCTTTTCGAAATTCACAACTTCCTTATTGGAACAAACCCATTCTTATCTTAATTCCCCTTCGTCACTCAGTACCTCCAACAAATCTCTTAGCTTCTTTTTCGTCATCCTTCTGATTTAATTTGTTTGTCCTCAGCAACTCTGCCTCCTTCCATTTTCCTCTTCCATCTTTACTCCACAATCAATTTCCCTTCTGTCGAATAATTACTTGTCAATCACCTATTCTATCCCCTGTGTGTGTGTGTGTGTGTGTGTGTGTGTGTGTGTGTGTGTGTGTGTGTGTGTGTGTGTGTGTGTGTGTGTGTGTGTGTGTGTGTAATGGTTTGAAATTTCACTTACATTATTCGTCTTGAATTCCTTTGATGGCGCCGTTCAGCCTAATTGTCATCGAGATGATTTCTGGCCGTAGGACGTAACTCAAGAGCATCAGAAAGGCTCTTGGCCACTTCTTCTCTTCCCCGAACGAGGAGGAAGACCTGAGGAGGCGAAGAAGGAAGAAAAACAAGATATTCTTCATCGGACACGGAGAAACAACGGCAAAGGCAAAGAGAAGCCATCACTGAGGCCCAGGACAGGCGAAGAGAACACGGAGGAACTGGAAGAAGCGCTTAAGAAGAACTACGACACATTCTTCTGCTGACTCTTCTGGACGGGAGCTGCGGTCAAGGTGGCAGACTCTGTCACATTCTGGACTTTCGTGGTGTGATGGGATCACGTCTCAGCCTTGGTCAGGTTCCTCGTGTCTGGAAAAGAAATTCTTGTTTAAGAAATATCCCCAATTCATCTGCCGCTGAAGCTCTTTCCGTGGGCATTATCGGTTTGTCTAGAGCAGGGGTTCTCATTAGGGGTGAAATTCACCCCCAAAGGGGAATTTTGAGTTTTCTGGGGGGTGAATTGTGACCACATTAAGTTTACGGAGTGAGGAAACCAAATATAGGCTCTGGCTTATCTGGTCTGTCACCTGGGCTGGAATTATACCAGTGCTGACCCAGGTTAATCTTAGGATTAGAAAAGTGTTACGCTGTGCGATAATATCTGCATATTATTTAGAATGCACCTTTTGAAACAGGCAATCTTGGAAAGGAGGGGGGAATGACATTCTGGCAAATGGTGAAAGGGGTGCATGAGCCAAGCAAGGCTGAGAACCCCTGGTCTAGAGACTCTCTTAGGGTCTTTCAAAGAACCTTGAGGAAAAAAGAATACATCAGCCATAAACTATAAACCGCGGAGCATTTATAGCCTGTACATGAGTATTAAGTCTTGGCTTGTTAGAAAATTCAGAAATGTGTCGAAAATTTACCCAAATAAGTTCTCCCTGAAGATGTCCAACACGACCAAAAGTTGATCGATCCTTTGTTGGGTAAGGATCCTTCTTTCCCTCAGTTGAATTAAATCGACTGTTTTTAACCAGAATATAATATATAACACGGCAACAATGGTGAAGTAGGTGGGTAGTGTGTGTGTGTGTGTGTGTGTGTGTGTGTGTGTGTGTGTGTGTGTGTGTGTGTGTGTGTGTGTGTGTGTGTGTGTGTGTGTGTGTGTGTGTGTGTGTGTGTGAGACAGAAGACCCCATCAGCTCCCAATGCCGGAAACGAAGAGGACATTATTAAAATTTCATTTGCCTCTTTTTAATTCCAAGTGACTTTTTACATCAAATTTGCCCCATTTTAGGAATTCGTTCTCGCTGTCGCTTGACGATCTTGTTTAGTTTAGGGAAACATGTGAATGATATTAGATAGAACAAGGTCAAATGTGCACATGAATTAGTCTTAGTATTCTTTATTGTTAAGGTAGAATGCGTAAAATCAGTCGAATGTCATCAGTGGGAACTCCATAACCTTAACTATTTTGTGGCTCCCGTGAAAATACCTTAAGACTTACTCAATGAATAAGAATTTCAAGACCAGACCTGGGGTTCTCAACCCGCCTTTCGTCACGTAGGCGACACTTATGAATTACTGTTTATTTGTTTTGTTATCTTTGTCTGTTTATCATTATTTGCTTGATTTTCATTTGTATGAATTTATTATTATTATTGTGTGAATTTATTATTATTTACTATTTACCTGTTTGTTTATTATTTAACTATACCTATGCATTTATTTTATTTATCATTATTTATTTTATTATAGTTTTTATCTATTCATTTAATTATTTATTTATCGTTATGATTTTTTTCGCATCCGACCTTGATATGGACCAAAAGGTCTCCTGTCGGCATGCTCCGCCTTTGTAATCCTTTTGCTGTTCTTAACCTTCCTGAGAGACGACTTGTTAACGCTGAATCGTCACACATCCACTATCATTTGTTTTCGGTGTGTCGACCGCTTTATGAAGTTCTGTTCATGGTCCTCATGTTGCGAACAGATGTGAATTAGTAGTAGAGTTGGTTAAGAAAGACGTAGGGAAGAAAATGGGTTATGATTTCTTAAAAGTGAAGGAAATCAGTAGTTCGTGTTTTTTATTTGTTTTTTTTTTTCTTTTTTTTTTCTTTTCTTTACCATAGTGGTGTTGGGAAAGCACCAATAGTATTCACTGAATAAAAACTTTTAGGTCTTTGTAAATACAATACCACGGCAATAGATTCCACTGAATAGGTCATGATTTTTTTTGTATTTTACTACCTCTTGTTTTAAGTGCCAACCATTGAACGCCTTGAGTTTTAGACATGCTCATACGTACACATACATGTATACATACATGCATACACACATGCATACATACATACATACGTAAGTACAATGCACATATACATACAGTACACATATACATACATACACATACGTACATGCAGACGTACATATATACGTACATACATACATGCCTACGAACATGCTTAAGTACATGCGTACGTACATAAGTACATACGTACGTACATACTGTACATACTTACATACATACGGATACACACACAATCTTTAGCGGAGTGTGTAATTTGGTTGGGGTTTGTAGCCTTGGTGAATTTACACTTCAGACTCAAGCATAGATCTGAAGTCCAAATCCAGGGTGTCTTCACGCAGAGCTGGGCGCGTTCCTGTATGCGTTCCTATGTGCATTCCGCAATAGTTTGTCCGCGGTTAGTGCTCCCAAAATATTAAAGCAATATAGTTGCCGGTATAATATGTGGCCTACCTTTCGGATGTGACCTACGAAATTTTTCTTTGGTATAGTATGTGGCCTACTGGACTTTTATTTCGGTATGAACCTCCTGTCTCTTAAGCTGTAATAGTTTGGGAGCGCTAACCGTGGCCAGACTAAAGCGGAACGCACCTAGGAACGCGCCCGGCTCTATCTCCACGTAAGTAGACAGAACGAGGTAAATTGAACGAAATGGATCTGCCGGCGCGTCCAGACTCTAGCGTAGCGTCGCGTTCCATACCTGACGTGTGGTCCAGTGTGTCACACTTGGGTGACCTGCGTGGGAATGACCTTAAGCCGGTGTCACAATCTCTGGCGCCGCAGGTGTGGTTTGTTGTTGGCGACAGTAAAGTCTCCCTCATGAGTCATTAGACTCGGAAGGTTATGAGATTCTGTTAACCAGAAGGGAGATGGCGGTCGTCGTTATATGAAGTTCTGGTTCCTGTCGTCAAGTGATTTTATTAAGTTAATTGAACTTAAAAACATAATCTCGGCACTTAGTGTGACAGCGGGATTACCCTCCAATCCTACCAGTACGTCGCGTCGAACAACTGAAGGACACTCGAACAGCACAAAGGGATATTAGTGAAGAGGTTACCTGCATCTAAGGCTGATGTGGCAGTACCTTTATTGCTAAGACTGAAAGGTCAGTGTCTAGATTTATGAATCACTGTTCGTAGTTGCGTTAATTTGAAGTTTCCCAAACGATTACCAACTCTCTGATGCACACACATGAACACACACACAAACATGAGCACACACACACACACACACACACACACACACACACACACACACACACACACACACACACACACACACACACACACACACACACACACACACACACCACACCGCACCATACCTAGTTACATTTAAAGCTAGGTATGATAGCTAGAGAGTAAGAGAAATATCACACAAGCGTTGCTCCTTTCCTATACACTACAGTTAGGTACAATTAGGTGAATATAGAACACACACACACACACACACACACACACACACACACACACACACACACACACACACACACACACACACACACACACACACACACACACACACACACACACCCCCGTGGCGGATTGGTAAGGCACTGGCCTCACAAGCCGGAGAACCGGGGTTCGATTCCCCGGCCGGGCGGAGACAAGTTGGGTTTGTCTCCTTTCACGTGTAGCCCCTGTTCACCTAGCAGCGAGTAGGTACGGGACGTTAGTCAAGGAGTTGTGACCTTGCATTCCCGGTGTGTGGAGTGTGAGTGGTCTCAGACCTACCCAGAGATCTGCTAATAACGAGCTCTGAGCTCACTGCCGTAGGGTGGTGTCTGGCTGTCTCGAAAAGAGGCTGCAGCAGATCCGAGGTGAATACACACACACACACACACACACACACACACACACACACACACACACACACACACACACACACACACACACACACACACACACACACACACACACACACACAGATCTGAAGAAGAACAGTTTTCCACAAATGAGTGGTAGACACTTGGAACACAGTAGTGTGTGCAAAAACCATTCACGAATTTAAGAGCAAAGTAGACACTACGAGATACAAAGGTGGGACAACACGAGCGTAAAATACTAGATAACTACATTTAGGTAAACACATACACACACACACACACACACACACACACACACACACACACACACACACACACACACACACACACACACACACACACACACACACACACACACACACACACACACACACACACACACACACACACACACACACACACATACACACACACACATACACACACACACACACACACACACACACACACACACACACACACACACACACACACACACACACACACACACACACACACACACACACACACACACAATGAGTGCTCAGCAAGTGCATATTTCCGGTGAAGTACGTGATTATGACGGCCACGACTCAGGTTGTGCAATAGAAGGCCGAGAGTGACGCAACGCCGACCGCTTCCGGGGGAGGGACTTCAAGGTCAGTGAGCAGGGCTACGCTTCGGAACGACGTGACGTCACGCGTCAGTTTCTCTCAGACCTCGTAAAGCGAGCAAGGGGAAAAAGTAATAGATGAAAAAGGTGAACGAGAGAAAATATATAGAAAAAAAAGAGAAAGGAGGTATGATGGGCGTAATAGAGTTGAGAATGAGGAGAATAAGAAAATGATGAATGAAGGAAAGGCACCAGGGATGGACGGAGTGGTGAAGGAAAGACTTACGGTCGGCTAAAACGAACCAAAGAAAGATGCAGGAGCACTGGGAGAAATCTTGTTTGGCATCAATCTATTAAATGAAATTATACAAAAAGGATTACAAGAACTATAGAGACATAAGCTTACTGAACACTACAAACAGAAACACATCTTTTCTTCTCGAACTGGTGCTGTCTGATAAGAAGCCGTGGGTTTCCTGTCAGAGAAACTGCGAATACGTCAGACACTTTGCCCTGTCCACTGTAGATACCATGGCCGTGAAATGCTGGCATTCCATCTTTTGAACTTCTCTTCAGTAAATCATAACGAAAGTAAAAATGTTTAAAGCAAAAATGCTGTACTCTTTGCCCGGAAAGCATTTCTTATTTCACTGGAGCGAAACTGTGTAAAGTTAGCTTGACTTCCACTATAATTTACTGAGCAGAATTTCGAATTACCAGGGTTTCACGGCAAATCTTACCATCGTGATAGTTTTGTACATTCGGGTCCAGGGTAGATAGCAATTGCGGGTAGATGTATTCGAATTCGTTCATAAACAAAACACTTACGCGGCGCTATTCTATATAAAGCAATTATCTGCACAAATGCCAGAGATCATATAAATTTTACTTATTGCACACACTAATTTAATTCTAGCTTATAGAACGTTGTCAGACGTAAATTCTAATTGAAACTAGAACTTCTACAGTGATTAGAAATGCTTCTATGGTGGTATTTGTACAGTCGATGTCATAGTTATCAATAAAATTAGTATTGTCTCTAAAGAATGATTACATGAAAGCTTTTCAAGACACTCATCTTTAGTCTGCAGTTCGAATATGCAAATATAAATGGTTAAGCTGTCTTCATATAATCTGAGCAACTAGTCTTCATGTAATTAGCTTGAACTCATAAGGCATTATTTTGTTTAGCCAGTTACTCGTTTAAAAGATATCACTGGGCCCTTTTACGATAATGGGCATCTATTAGTCCAAGTCGAATGGAAGAGAACCGAACATGCCATTGTTAGACTAATGTACACTTAACTTGTAGCACGCAGTCGTTGTCGTAACTTACTCTTAAATCACTTTTTCAATGTACAAAAACCGCATTTGTACCTGAGTAAAGAATGCATTTCCCCATATAGAATTCATTTAACAATATATGGAATTTCCTTGTGTAGATAGTATATTAGATAACGAACATAAAATATCGTTTCGGGGAAAACGTGGTCTTGTTCGAGGCATTTTATCATGACTGGGTTGCTGAAGCAGAGAATGAAGACAAAACCACAAAAGGCAATTACCGCTGACACACGATGACCGCGTCTGATTCGCAAGACATAACCTTAACAAGAGCAGCCACTGTATACAGCCGAAATCGCAATAAAACCATCGTTCTGAGCACCGAACGACTCAATAATTAACGAAGATCAATGGAACTTAGACTTTTAACGAAGGAGGTATTATGCGCACGTCCTTATTCTCGAGTGAACACTGAGCAACACTTTGATATTATCACCATCAACACAAGACGCGGGGTGGTCGTGAATAACTCAAACTTCTTTACAAATCAAGATAGCCCACCATCATTGATTCTAAGTAATAGACAATCAGAACCACCTACAGCAACTAACCACAACATTAATTGTTTATGGCTAACGATCCTGTTTGAGGCAAGAGAAGACTCCAGCCATCAAACAAAATAGAAAAGGCATGATCCTCCTCTCTAACGATTTTACATAAGGAGCTTCTGTTGTCTAAATTGCTTCAAGAAGCTTAGTATCAATACGTGTTTTGTGCTGTGTTTTCTCTCCTCTTTTGTCCTTCTTGAGTAGGCGGTGGCTAGAGAGGTAAGATAGAGAATTTTTTTTTGTTGGGTAAAGATTTTTATCTTTATTGTCATTATCATGATTATTATTACAATTATTATTATCTTTATTATTGTTATTATTACCAATACAATTATATTTATTATTGCTATTGTTACTATAATTATTATCGTCATTATTATTATTATTATTATTATTATTATCATTATTATCATCATTAATATTATTATTATTATTATTATTATTATTATTATTATTATTATTATTATTATTATTATTATTATTATTATTATTATTATTATTATTATTATTATTATTATTATTATTATTATTATTATTATCATTATTATTATTATTATTATCTTAGTATTATTTGGGCCTATCCTTTCCTTATATTTTGTTCTGTAGAGATGAAAGAAGCTCTTTGGGTTTGATCTCGCTTGTCTTGCAACCTTGATTTCGTAGTTACGTTTCGCTATGGGCGTGTTCGAGTATATCTTTATCATGTGCAAACGACTACATACGCAAAAGATCGTGCATCCCTGCACGTAACTCTTGATACGCTTAAATATCTTAGTTAGCTCATTACATCATAAAGAAAACTGGTTAGTCTACAAAGGGTTCCCTCTTAGTTATGAAAAGTTACTTTTCCTATGGTTTGGGGTGATGTTTATGAAAATTACCTTTGATAAATGTGATGTGTCTTGCTGCGTTGCTTCTGACCCAGGGCAGTGGGCGAGATGCAGGGATGACCCGTCATCCAGGAGGAGCCAAGATAAGAGGTAGGGAGGGGTGGAGTATGGGAGTGGAGTAAATGGGGTTGAAAGGGGTGGGAGTGGATTGATGCCTTTGACTTTGGCTACCTCCCTTGTAAGAAGGGAGGGGGGAGGAAGCTGTTGGTATATGTATGTACCTTTGAGATAGGAACGTCATGCTCTGAAATTACCATCGAGAAGTAGATTGTATAACTGTGATGATGATTATGTATCAAGATAGTGATACCACGTATCAACAAGAGAGAGGGAAGGTTTCCCAAAAATGACTCTTTTGACAGAAATCCATAAGGGTCATTTTCTATTGAAGCTACATGGATACTTAAAAACAAAAAACAATTTATGGATCACGAGTTTAGAAGCAGATGAGAGTGTCATCATAAATTCTGTTCAACTATATTGAACATTTTATGGATTACGAGTTTAGAAGTAGATAAGATCATCATAAATTCTCTTCAACTATATTGACTTCTTCCTCAAAAAAAAAGAAAAAAAAAAAAATCAACCTGAACATAAGAATGAAGGAGACTGCAAGAGACCATAAGGCCTACACTAGGCAGCTCCGTATCCATCACCACCTGTCATCCCCATCCATAAACTTGTCTAATCGTTCCTCAAAACGACTGATAGTTTCAGCGCTTACCACATGGTTACTAAACTTATTCCATTCATCGACCACCCTATTATTAAACCAATTCTTGCCTATTTCCTTTTTAAATATCTAAATTTGTCCAGAAAAGAGCCTCCACTGAATGGTAATAGTATTAAAAGAATACAAATACGAATTTTTTAATTTCGTTTAATTCATGGATTCAGAAATTCAGGAAAAGTCAAATAAAATGTCGTATTAAGTAAAACTCACACAACTAAATATATGATCAAGTGGGTCACTGGCTTTAACAAGGGTGACGCAAACAAGGTCATCATATTAAGACAACAGGGCAGGACTCGCAGCAATGGATTTAGATTGGACAATTTTATATTTAAAGAGGAAATAGACAAGGACTGGTTTACCAATAAAGTAGTTAACAAATGGAATATACTTAGTAACCATGTAGTAAGCGCTAAAACTATCGCTTGTTTTACGAGATTAGATTTATATGGATGAGGATAACAGGTGGTAATGGACAATGGAACTGCTTAGTGTAAGCTTTATGGTCTCTTGTAGTCCCCTTTATTCTTATGTTCTTATGTTAAAACATATATAAATGATAGCTGTTATTGGACATGGAACTGCCTAGTGTAGGCTTTATGGTCTCTTGTAGTCCCCTTCATTCTTATGTTATGTTAAAACATATATAAATGATAGCTGGTATTGGACATGGAACTACCTAGTGTAGGCTTTATGGTCTCTTGTAGTCCCCTTCATTCTTATGTTCTTATGTTAAAACATATATAAATGATAGCTGGTATTGGACATGGAACTGCCTAGTGTAGGCTTTATGGTCTCTTGTAGTCCCCTCCATTCTTATGTTCTTATGTTAAAACATATATAAATGATAACTGGTATTGGACATGGAACTACCTAGTGTAGGCTTTATGGTCTCTTGTAGTCCCCTTTATTCTTATGTTCTTATGTTAGAACATATATAAATCAAGTTACGACAAAGATGAAAATGAAACCTGGCAACAGAGAAAAACGTAAACGGTAAATAAGCAAGGCATTGCCGTACCCGCTGCCATTGTTCAACATCACCATGGTGACCACGATGAGTCGTCCCTTTCGTGAGTCCAATTTGGGTGTGAAGAAAAGACGAAAAAACAAAGCGCCTTGGTCGGTCCATCTCTTCGGGTAAACGAGGTTTTAAGACGGGACGCTCTCAGTTTTTGGAGACCAGAAGATCAAAAGCTTCCTTTGTTTTGATCCGGTAGTCTCAACCATCAAACCTCTAACGGTGGTATTCTTAAAAAAAAAAAAAAAAAAAAAAAAAAAAAAAAAAAAAAAATCTTTCCCTTCCAAGAATTTATATAATATTTAATAAGGAAAGATTTATATAAAAAATTTAAGAATACCACCGTAAGACTCTTACGGTTGTATTCTTAAAAAAATCTTTCCCTTCCAAGGATTTATATATTATTTATATAAGGAAATATCTATATAAGGAAAGAAGTTTTTCTAAGAATAAGTCACGAAATTCTGTGGCTCTCCCTCACTCCCTCCCATCTTTCCCCCCTCCCTCTCTCCCCCTCCCTCTCTCCCCTTCCCCTCCCTCCCTCCCCGTCCCTGTCTCCCTTCCCCCTCCCTCCCTCCCCGTCCCTGTCCCTGGGCACTGGGGAATTCCCAAACTTAATATTCATACGCATCTATTAGAGGGTGTTTATCTGGCGTAAGAAGGACCAAGGACGTAAGAACTATCGTTGTCTTCTTCGTCCTCGTCGAGATGAGGTTCTTAGAACGTTGGGAAACTCTACTTAGACAAATAAAATCGTCCGCCGCGAGCTCAGAAAAACAAAGAAAAGGGACGCAAATGGACGTATGCTAAGGTTGGCAAAATATACAAATAATGTAGTGTAGACAGTGATTCCATGTGACTCGACTTATAAACGCAGTGCGGATGATGTAGCAAGTGTGTGTGTGTGTGTGTGTGTGTGTGTGTGTGTGTGTGTGTGTGTGTGTGTGTGTGTGTATGTGTGTGCGTGTGTGTCGAAATGAGCATATGATATAGAACTTGATCCTCTTTTCATACCCCCCATGGTAATGGATCACGTGTTGGACTCGTGATCGACAGTTATTTCCCTCCCGGAAGAGAGCTCAGAGCTCGTATATGACCGATCTATGGGTAATGCTGTGACCTTACACGCACACACACACACACACACACACACACACACACACACACACACACACACACACACACACACACACACACACAAAACTCCCTACCCACGAGAGTTGGAGTAACGACTCGCAGCGCAACGATATTGAAATTATGTCAGCTCTGGACGGATTCGAACCCGTACCCCCGTAGTGGCGGTCGGGAACTCTACCGCTCTACCACCGCACCATCGAGTGTGTGTCTGTTTGTGTGTGTGTATTTACCAAGTTGTATTTTACGGGAAGGGGAGCTATGCTCGTGGTGTCCCGTCTTCATATCTCGTTTTATCCAAAACTGTTTTTAAATTCGTGTATTGTTTTTGCACACACCACTTTCTCATTAAACTTGTTCCAAACGTCTATTACCCTGTAGGGAAAGCTGTTCTTTTTCAGGTCTCTTCTATAACTGTCTTTCTTGATTTTCTTTCCGTGTCCTCTTGTAGTTATACTATCCCAATTCATCAAATCCTCTCTATCAATAGTTTCTAGTGTTTGTGTGTGTGTGTGTGTGTGTGTGTGTGTGTGTGTGTGTGTGTGTGTGTGTGTGTGTGTGTGTGTGTGTGTGTGTGTGTGTGTGTGTGTGTGTGTGTGTGTGTGTGTGTGTGTGTGTGTGTGTGTGCAGGACAAATCACATAGATGCGTGATTCTAATTATACAGAAAAGAAAAGCAATAGACGAAAGCGCTCAGTCCAAAGACTTATTTTCCTGTGTGGATTTCTGCACACACACGCGCGCACACACACACACACACACACACACACACACACACACACACACACACACACACACACACACACACACACACACACACACACACACACACACACACACACACACACACACACACACACACACACACACACACACACACACACACACACACACACACACACACACACACATGCATACACATACACACATACAAACACACTCACACACCACACACAAACACACTCACACACCACACACAAACAAACACACACACGCAAAAACACACTCGTATACACACACACACACACACACACACACACACACACACACACACACACACACACACACACACACACACACACACACACACACACACACATGTTCTGTACTCTGGTGCAAGTTATTTATATCCATATATGACCAGATAACCAATCTTCTTGTTTATCCAACTGTTCCCTGATTTTATCCTTGCATCATTTTATCATGGCCTTGCTTGTCGTATCTACGTGTGTGTGTACGTGTGTGTATGTGTGTGTGTGTGTGTATTTGTGTGTGAGTGTGTGTGTGTGCGTTTGTATGTATGTATTTTTGTGTGTGTGTGTGTGTGTGTGTGTGTGTGTGTCCGTCCGTCCGTGCATGTGTACGTATATGAGTGTACTTGAGTGTGTGTGTGTGTGTGTGTGTGTGTATGTGTGTGCGTGTGTATGTGTGTGCATTCAGTACATGTGTCCTTCCACGCATGTGTCACACCATCCACGTAGTCTTGGTTATCCCATTGACCCAAGTGCCCAGGCTACTTAAGCTCGTTTGCATAACCTTCTGCAAAAATCCGACCTTCTGACTTCTAGGCACCTAACCCCATCGAGATACACCACGCTTAACTCTGGCAACCATTGCTCAAACAAATCTCCGCGGGCTGCAATGAAACGGAGTCACTCACTCACCCATTCCAATTGATCTTCAACCTCAGGTAGATTCTTTGTCCACCAACAGTCACTCACCCATTCCGATTGATCTTGAACCTCAGGTAGATTCTTTGTCCGCCAACAGTAATCCTCTCCATGCACTTCGGTCCTGCACGTAGATAAATGGAATATTCAGAAGAATCAAAACAGAATGAGAGATGTCTCTTTCTCAAACGAAAAGGATAAATAAAGATAAATTGTTATCATGTCGTTACTGTGGAGGTGCATCACCAAGAACTGAATAAAGAGGCTTTCACAATGCATTTCCACGAGGTTCTTCACCAGCGGCGACAGTTGAAAGTGCGTTTGAGTAAAAACGACTTCGGTTACGATATTTGAATTTTCAAATCTCTAACTGTCAAATTATCTTTCCGTCATATATAGCAAAACTGAATAATGAACTTAGAGATTGTAAACATATACGAATATTAGACACACTGTTCAAATCTTCTTAGTAAAGTCTAGTTTTCTGTAAGTAAAGTAATTTTCTATATATTCAAATGAAGGTTGGAGGTAGAATGTCGGAGGATAAAATAGCCCAGTGTGATAAACACCTTAACATAAAATAAAGATACCCAAATTAAAAAGAAAAGTGTCTTTAGTAAGTGGTAATTTGTCATGCATTCAGAACTGTATCATACACAATATCCTGACGACAAAGAGATAACTCAAACATTTAGATAATATTATCATTCTGAACATGATAAACCAAGGATCCGCTTGCTTCTTCACTTCTCACAACCAAAAACAGCAAAGAAAATCTACAAGGCATGTCATATAACACTTGTGTATACAGACACACACACACACACACACACACACACACACACACACACACACACACACACACACACACACACACACACACACACACACACACACATATATATGTGTGTGTGTGTGTGTGTGTGTGTGTGTGTGTGTGTGTGTGTGTGTATGTAGGTACATATGTATATAGAAATGCATGTACACTGTATATGTATGTGTACATGTTATGTATGTTTGTGCATGTGTATATGCATACATATATAGATATGTATAAACATGAAGGTATTTGTTCGTCGTTATGTACTGTACATGTAGATCAAATATATCTATCTTTCTTTCTCCTCTTACATATTTTTGTTGCCTAATCATTTTTCAATTGCCTTTTGATTGACTCCTGAGTCAATGTCTGTCTTCTGTTGTTGTTGTTTTTTATTATTCTTCCTCCTGTCATATTTATATCTTATATTTTGAAGGAGGGTTGGCACTTTCACTTAGCGTCATCCTTGATCGATAGTGTACTTCCTTTTTTTCCAGCATAATGATCTGGATTAAGCCAAAAGCTATATCGTCATCACAAGATGTAGTTGTGTCAATCATATGAGTGGTTAAGTTTCTCTGAACTCATCAAAATGATACAGATTTAGTTTAACTAAATGTAATAATATTTTTAGAGGAAAAAATCCTCTCAGGAAGCGTTACTTATTAATTACGTAAAACAGTAATTGTTTGAATAATGTGACAGAATATCACTTGATTAAAAACAAAATGTTTCAAATATCTTCGTTACATTTTTAAATTTGTGTTGAAATCTTAGACACTCGTAAGTCTTAGGGAAGCACCCAAATCTGATCTTTCATCTTGTATGAATGACTGTCAGATTTCTTTTCAGTTTGTGTGATAGATGGTAGATGGAAGACGGTAGAGATTGAGGGTAGTGAGATACAGAAGAGTTGATGGTGGAGAATGATTGTGTATATTGTATCTATCAGGGCGTAAATGGGAACGATATATCCTGATTTAAAATTCCATGTTTACACAACAACTACATCCATAGGATTACTGCACAGTCATCTTTCTGCTTTTGAATTCAAACATGTTAATTATATTTACACAGCTTAACATGAACTATCTCCCGGTATGTTATTTGCCTTACAGGAAATTAATCTTTTCAGATGAAATTCCATGAATGAATTAGAATAAGGAGGTCATATTAACACGATTAAATTCTGAGTGTTGGTTGTCTAAAAACCACAAATCCAAGATGGCGACTTTAATTTCCTTTTCTCTCATTCATTTCTTCTTCCGTTTTTCTTCCATCCCTTTCCCCGACCTTTATTGCTTTTTTACTCGTTATTCCCTTCTTCTTCCTCTTCTCTCTTCTTTTCTTTCCTTCTCCTCCTCCTCCTCCTCCTCCTCCTCCTCCGTCCTCTTGTTCACTCCCTTCTTCTTCCTCCTTTCTGTTTTTACAATTCCCCACCCTCTCCTTTCTTCCTATCCCTCTCTATTTACTTAATTTGTTTTCAAATACAATCTTAAGAACGTAAGAATGAAAGAGACTGCAAGAGACCTTAAGGCCTACACTAGGCAGTGTCTAGATATCTCAGACAATCTCAACATGCAATAGAAACCATAGATTTCAAGATAACGCAAACACTACAAAGAAAAACGTATAAGACAAAAATAAACAAAAGCTGTATTTTCACAGCGAATTCCCTGAATTGGGATCAAACTTGTGGGCTTGGCTGTACAGATGCAGCTGGTAGCCGCAGAATAATATAATTTCATTTCACGTTTCTTTTTGCTTTTGGGTAGCCAGCATCCTTTCATCACAAGAGTAAAGACGACCTCAGGAGATCAGAGGACAGATCCCAGACACAAATTCGAGGATAGACCCCCGGCACAAAAGGACATCAATCTCAATCAAGGAAGGAGTACGCGTCACCGGTAGGGTTACACCATCTTTTTAACTGCAACCTTTCTGCCATCTATTCCCGGCGACAAGTCAATAATTATAGGAGTACAAGATCCATCAGCCGTACAAAAGCCTGGGCTCAGCTTCTTTTGTGGCAATTTGTACAGTTGCCTCCACTTGTAGTTACGCCACAATGGCCGATGTCTCTTCTGAAGTCAAAGGACCCTTTTGGGTCGTATATTTCAGAGCCGGACAGGTAGTGCGTTACTAACGCAGTAACGCAAGTGCCCAGCTCTGGTTATTTGATCTTTTAGAATAGGGAATATTAATATTGTAATTTAGTTTCATTGTGAATATTCATTTGATTTTTTTTTTCGAAAGCGTTCTAAAGGAAATTAAAATCGGTAATGCATTGACGGTAACGCACTACCTGTCCAGCGGTAACGCGCCCAGCTCTGGGCTAGATTTAGGACGTGAATCCCAGACGGCTTAGAACTTGTTTGCATTGTGAGTGTTTGACGTGTTTGGCTTGCAACATCTAAGCAAAAATAGCATTCTTCGTAGTACTTAGAAGTAAAGACAACCGCACACCCGACAAGAGCTCCGAGTGGTCCATCTACTCGTTTGATAAGGAAGATGTGGCAACAGCGCGTTATCGCAGAACGCTTCTAAGAGGTTCCTTATGTTTCATCATCATCATCAAATGGGGGCATACGCCAGGAAGCGCTTTACTTCACTTACAGAACTCTGAACACTTTGTTACTTGAGCCGCTTCAGAACAACACAGCACATGAAAGGGTTATCACATTGGGCTATTTTTCCTCCAACCTCCGATTAATCGGCGGTACCACCAACTTCCAGAACTTTTTCTGGCGTAAAATCATTATGGTAAACCATTTTGTTTTCTCATCAAAAATACATGAAATATAATTTTATGTGCTGGAGGAAAATTAATTTCCTCCAGCATATCATATTACTTCCCGAAAGCTGCGGGCTGCAAATCTGCTCCAACAGTCGGAGGAAAAATAGCCCAGTGTGATAACGCCTTTACAGGTGTAAATTTCATTAATTTAATTTAATTTAATTTAATTTAATTTAAATTTAATTTAATTAATTGATTTAATTTGGCTGCCTTCCAGGTGATTTCATTCAGAAGAAGAAAGCTCTACCTTTACTCTCCACAGAGGAGTGGTTAACCCAACTCGATTAATCCTATCAATTATGAATCCTCCCTTTAATTCAGGGGTCACTTTTTTTTTTTTTTTTTTTTTTTTTCCCTTTTTTTACAGCGGGGCAGATAACTGAGAAAGTGACGCGCACTGGCCGCCGCATGATCATCTTGTTCAATGCAGTACAGTAAGTACTCAGAAAATAAAGACAACCAACATGTTTACCGTCGTACAAAATACACAAAAAAATTATTAGAAAATATAATTAGATATATAAAATAAATACAGCAAACATTAATTAGTTTATTTGTTTATTTTTATATTATTTGTTTGTTTGTATATTTACTTACAGTGGGGCGGCGGGCCGGATGAACTGATCTCGCGGGCCGGGTCCGGCCCGCGGGCCGTATTTTGGCCCGCTTTAGTTCAATAAAATAATTTGGTATCAGCCAAATCTAAAGCTAATACATGCGTCATCATAAAGAAGAGACATTCCATTTTCTACAATCTACCTCTTTATACCTTCATTTAGCCTATCGCCAGATGATTTTACTCAGATGTAAAACAATCATTGTATAGCCAAGAGGTGTTAAACTCATTTCTAGTAAGCCATTCGTTGCGTTGAAGCGACTTACAACTTTATTCGGAAGGTTAGATTCATTCAACACGCAGTAGGGACGTCGGTGAGAAGCAGGTCCCATTTGTCAGGATTACTGTCGAGGATTGCCCCCAAGAGGAGTGAGGTGAACAGGCGGAAGATGAAACGAGAATAACAAGGTCATTCGGTACGACAAGGGTTTTTGTCTAACGTGACGCTAACGTCTAACCATGACTTTGATTTGACGGCGTGAAATCGCTCGTTAATCAGGCTTAAGCATACGCTGACACGGGACTAGTTTAGTAGCAGTTAGTGACTAGTGACTTGTAAACTAATCCTCTACTTGCCCACTGTCAGCGGAAAGTAAGTCAACTTGCCTACAAACTATCCTAGTGTGAACACTTACTTGCCGGGCAAGTTAACTTGCAGCAAGTGGATACTAAACATGCCCAGTGGATCAAAGGTTTTAACAAAGGTGACGCAAACACAGTCATCATATTAAGACAACAGGACAGGACTCGCAGTAATGGGTTTAGATTGGACAATTTTAGATTTAAGAAGGAAATAGGCTAGAACCGATTTACTAATAGAGTTGTCAACGAATGGAATTGACTAAGTAACTTTTTTTTTTTTTTTTAAGAAAGTGTTAGACAACTTGAGGAACTGTGGAGTAAAGACAATGGTCTCTCCCATGGATACGAACGATGTAGACCTACTTGTAACTGCAGCTGTTCCATTGACCTACAAGTCACTTAGAAACTGCTTATTCTAGTTGCAAAGGACTGAGTCAGACCTACACTATGTTCCAAGCTTTGTTTTCAAATGAATCACTCTGGATGAGATTCACTCTTGTGTAGATTCGTATATTTTTATGTGCGATAACGCATTTTTGTGTGTGATGTATTTGTTTCCAATGTTCAAATCAACTTTCCAAACGACTCGCCTCCATACTCTGGATGAGATTCACCCTTGTGTAGATTCGTATATTTTTGTATGCGACAAATCATCTTTGTATGTGATGTATTTGTTTCCAATGTTCAAATCATCTTTCCAAATGATTCGCCTCCATACCAGAGTATTTATCTTTTTGTTTTGTCTATTGCCTGATTAATATCTTGATCGATGTGTCTGTATTCTTTCGTTCCGTCGCTCTAAATTATTTCTATTGTGGTGTATTGCCACTGCATATACCCGATGTTTTATTCCTCAGTTTAAACTCGTGTTTATATGAGGCCCATAAGAGGTGACCGTTTTGTACCGTATTGGACCGGTCAGGCCGGGAGGCGACAGCCTCTCCCTCCTCTTTAGGGGCTCCTCATGATGATGATTTCCTAGATCACAAAATCTCGGGTAACCATCCTTTTCTTTTAATTTATCAACAAACAAATCATACGCTGCAATTTTTAACACTTTTTTTTTAAACACTAAAGATTTAATTTTCCAAAGGCATGGGTTTTCCCTGTATATAAAAATGAGTTCGCTCCAAAGTCGTCTCTCCTCTTCTTCAGTGATCCAACTGGTACTCAGTGCGGTAGATGTGTTCACGGTAAGCTGGCGGGTGGTGTACTGAGAGATGCGGCCTCAAGGCCGCCTGATGTGCCCATACACGCTCAAACAAGCCTGAACCGGACGCTGGTTCGAATAGAGCCGACCTGTCAGCTAAAGGTTCGTGAGGCCTTCTGAACGTCCCATATACGCTCAGATTTGCCGGAACAGTCCTGGTTTGGGCAGGCGGCCGGACAGTCTGCCTGATCGTGTATTGGGTCCTTTAGAGTCGTTTTAAACAAAGAGTCATATCGTAGTGTGTCTTTATGGTTACATGATTAGAAGTGGAGTCTTCAAGTGTATTGACAAAATTAAAAAAAAAAGTTGTAACTGTTCAGATGGATTTTAGAACTATGTCCACAGTACCCAGCCTATTTGTATAGGAGCTTTTTTGTTGCTTTTGGCTTGAAACACGAACGGAAAATATAAAGTAATGGTAAATCATTCCTAGCTCAAAGGGTTTGTTAGTATAGCTTTCCTTGCCAAGCATTTAGTATAGTTCCATATGATATTTTTTCCAATAAAATTTATTAATGTAACTTGAAGGAAGAGCGGGAAAAAATACTGAATTAAAAATATATATATATATCATACCCACCACAAGGGTAAGTAAATATAAATTTCAATCCTATATCTCTATAAAAAAAATTCCCACAAGAAATTATTAACATGGTATATTACCCACCAAAACGATAAATATAATTTTCAATGCTATATCTCTATAGCATATCCCCCCCCACCGAAAATGATTAATGTGGTTATAACAAGACGTACATCATATGAATCATTCATGGATCAGGATTAGGTATCCTTGTTGTAGTACATGCTGTACACAAAGAAATGCGCTGTCATCACCACTGATGGACATTTTGACGCCAACTCCAAGACTCACGTTGCCTTATTGCCCTGGAAGTGGTCGTATGACTGTACAATTTTTTCTTCAGTTGATGCCGAGAATCCGGGCCGATAGTCTTCAAAACCCTGAAAGAAATGGTTCTTAATCTTTTTCAGTGCCCTTAGTACCCCTTGATATCTCAGAAAATTCTCGTACCCCCATACAATATAAATACAATGCAAACATATGAAAAGGATTAGTGATATAAACCTTGTTTTGCTTTCTCATTGTAAACATATAGTACCGTACACTGGCTACCATGTCTCGTACCCCTATCCAATACAAATACAATGCAAACATATGAAAAGGATTAGTGATACAAACCTTGCTTTGATTTCTCATTGTAAACATACACAGTACCATTGCATCGATTCCCAAATGTCTATTTCTCATAACATTTTTTAATCCCCCAAGGCTTTACTCACTAATCTCAACCTACAATTTACCTCCACCTCCACTCCCACCAAGGCTCAATGTTTCGTGGCCCTAGTGGGTACCTGAGGTACCCCAGGTTATAGAACCACTGTGATAACAGGAATGCAATGCTGACACGTACATTGAGTCATCCTTTTGTTGGAGTACCCAAAGCAACAGATTCCTCAAAACTCAACATTGAGTCACCGTTTCGTTGGAATACCCAAATCAACAGATTCCTCAACACTCAAATTAGGAGCAGGACACAATGCATATTATGGGATTACTCCTTGTGAGTTGGGAACCACACGGACAAACTCAGATCCCCTTGAGCCTCGCTGGGCACGAATAGCAGATGTCAAGGATGAAATGTTTATGTGACGTTCTGAAAGGGATTTGTGTATTCTTCGTTCTGACCTGTCCAGGGTACCCTTCTTTACTAATGGTGATGAATTGTTATCTTGAAGTTGATGGTTTAGTGAACGAAATTAGTGTCATTTCCTCTTACATTTCGTTTTCCTCTTGTATGCACACACACACTCACTCACACACACACACACACACACACACACACACACACACACACACACACACACACACACACACACACACACACACACACACACACACACACACACACACACACACACACACACACACACACACACACACACACACACACACACACACACACACACACACACACACATACGCCCAAATATATACACAAATATACACGCATACACATACGAACACACAAACACGCGCGCCTCGCGCAAATGGCTATTAAATAGCATGATGAAGATTGATTACTGCAGATAAAATATTATTTTATCTTTTTTGTTTTGCTTTTTCTCTGTGTTTTCTTAACAGAATGATGATCTGAATTCGGTTATCAGTTTGTCTGTTGTTGTTGTTGTTGTTGTTATCAATATAATTATCATTATTGTCTTTTTATTATCCTTATTATTATTATCATTATTATTATCATATATAATTATTATTATTATTATCATTATTATTATCATTATTATTATTATTATTATTATTATCATTATTATTATCATTATTATCATTATTATCATTATTATTATTATTATTATTATTATTATTACTATTATTATTATTATTATTGTTATTATTATTACTATTATAAATCATTGTTACTATCATTATTATTGTTATCATCATTATTATCATTATCATTATTACTATTATTCTTATCATTATTGTTCTTATTATCATTCTTTTTATTATAAATCATTGTTACTATCATTATCATTTTCATTATCATTATCATTATTACTATTATTATCATTATTGTTATTGCTATCATTCTTTTTATTATTTTCATTATCATGTACTTTTATTTCTATTATTTTTTCTCGTATATGTATATATATATATATATATATATATATGTATATGTATATATATATATGTATATATATATATATGTATATATATAGTATATATATATATATATGTATATATATATATGTATATGTATATATATATATGTATATATATATGTACATATATATATATATTATGTATGTATGTATATATATATATGTACATATATATACGTATGTATGTATATATATATATATACATATATATGTATATATATATATGTATATATATATTATATATACATATATATGTATATATATGCATATATATATGTATAATATATATTATATATATACATATATATTTGTATATATATGCATATATATACATATATATATGTATATATATATATATATATATATACATATACATATATATATATATATATATATATATATATATAAAGGTTTTTTTTTTCCTCCTTGTAAGGGAGGTAACCAAGTCAAAACGCATGTACATACTCCCACCCATTTCACTACCACCCATTCCACTCCCCTCCACCCCCCTCCCCGCTCATCTTAGCTCCTCGTGGATGACGGGTCATCCCTGTATCCCGCCAACTGCCCTAGCATTGAATCCCAAATGTCTATTTCTCATAACATTTTTTAATCCCACAAGGCATTTACTTGCTTATTTCAGCCTACAAGTTACCTCCACCTCCACTCCTCACTTTCCTGCAACATGCGACCGCAAATACCTAAAGCTATTCACATTCAGCCTCTCTCATTTAAGACTTACTTTCAAGTCACTGCCATCCTTTCTTCTTGTACATCTCATCACCTCACTTTTATCCACATTTTTTTTCAACTTTCTCCTGTCGCATACCTTCCCAAACCCCATCAATAACTCCTTAGTCCCCCCTCTGACCATGCTACAAGCACGTTGCCGTCAGCAAACAACAGTTTCCTCCTTTTTCTTTCGCCATCTCCAATCCCCTGCCCATTACCATCGTCTTTATCTCCCTTACCATTCCATCCATGTACGCATTGAGCAGCCATGGCGACATGACATCACTGACCCGGTGGCAAATTTGATTCAAACCACTCACTCTCTCAATTTCTTAGATGGGGTTTACACCGTCGAACGCGGTTCGACAGACACGTGTTGAAAGTGATGTGTGAACGTGTGAACGAGGTATTTGGGGGTTTAACCAACGTGTTCGACAACCAAATACCCCCGTTCACACATCACTTTAAACACGTGTCTGTCGAACCGCGTTCGACGAACCGTTAGACCGTATAAACACCCTCTTAGTCTAACACAAGCTCTACTACTCTCGTAAAAACTCTTGACTGCCTCTTACACCCAATCCCATATATCTGTAAAACCTCCAATAGTGCCTTCCTGTCTACCCTGTCATAACCCTTTTCCAAATCCATAAAGGCCCATAAAACATATTCATATTTTGTTAAAGCTTTCTCACATATCTAAAAAAAGAAAAGAAAAAAAAATCCACACAACCCCTACTTCTCCTAAACCCACACTGTTCCTCACCAATTACTCCCTCTGTTCCTCTCCTAATCCTCTCGATTAAAACTTTCCCATAAGCCTTTCCAACTACACTTAACAAAATTATCCTTCTGAAACTACTACACTCACATTTGTCCCCTTTTCCTTTTTTAAAGTGGAACTATACAAGCACTCCTCCAGTCCTCCGGCACTCTACCCTCTCTTAAACAACCTCACTAGCCAGTTCACTGTTACTTTACCTCCCTTTTTTAGATACTCTGCATGACACCCATCTAACCCAGGTGCCTTATCTGTTCTCATTTTCAAAAATACTTCAACCTCATCATTTCTTATTTCTCTATTTTCCTCTCCCATCACCGCCATTTTCTTAGCACCTCCCTCTCTACCACCAATCCCTCCCTATCCTCCTCCACATTCGATAGATCTCTAAAATAATCTGCCTATCTTTCCCT
>NC_134804.1:47726534-47736534 GCF_046742065.1 Oratosquilla oratoria
TTCTTTGCGCATCTTCCTCAATTTGTCATAATATCTCAACTTATTTCCTTATTGTTTAGGCTCATGATGAGCAAGTTTACGAGAGAGACAAGGCATGGACATGCTCAAGCAGTACAAAATAGCCAATATACTTGTACACCATGTTGTTTGTATATAATTCAAGCTATTTTTTCCCACCACAGTCTAAGAGGGGGTTCACACGGTCTTGGTTCGTCGAACGCGGTTCGACAGACACGTGTTTAAGGAGATGTGTGAGCATGTGAACGGGGTATTTGGGGTTTAACCAACGTGTTCGACAACCAAATACCCCCGTTCACACGTTCGCACATATCTTTTTTTTTTTTTTTAATTTATTACGCAATAGCGTCATACAGTGGGGGGGAGGTTTTCATAATGAATGTAGGAAAGCAACTGGGATGCACATGCTTACACACGTACACATACACTTATATATACACACACACAATACATACACATCACTTTAAACACGCGTCTGTCGAACCGCGTTCGTCGAACCGTTGGACCGTGTGAACACCATCTAAGATCCGCGCTCGGCATTTGTTTTGTCATTATATTGTCTATACACATTGTACAGCGGATATCTCAAGTACCATTGATAGTAAGAATATCTAGTGAGAACGGTTTTGTCCCAAGGGTCCTTTGAGGCCATGTCGGTTGAACCCTTTGTTTTGGGGAGGCCCGTCCCCTGGTCTGCTGAGACGGCTGCAGACGGATACCTGATGTTTTCATTCACTTAAGGATAAGACTAAGATTTGCAAATATGAAGTTCATGAACCCCTTCCAACAGACGACAGTACCAGATGATAAAATAATGGTCTCAAACTGTCAGGAAATTGGTTTAATTTGGAAGTAGAAAGAACTTTGTCAGCCGTGTAGTTAATGAATGGAATAAACTTCCTGCAGAGGCAGTGCAATGTAGTTCAGTTCGAAGCTTTAAGATTTGTTTAGATAAACATCTGAGTAAGATGTTGTAATGCCTGTCATTTATATTATATCATTTGTTTATTTGTTTGTTATTATTTGCCTGTTTATTATTATTTGCACGATTTTCATATACTATTATTTATCTGCCAATTTATTATTATTTACTATTTACCTGTTATTTATCATCTAACAATACCAATGTATTTATTTGTTTATTTTATTTATCATCATTTATATTATTATAATTTTTTTCTTTATGTATTTATTTGTTTATCATGATTATAATTTTTTCTCGCATCCGACCCAGTTATGGACCAAAAGGTCTCCTGCCGGCATGCTCCGCCTTTGTAATCCTTTATAATGTTTCGACAAAGTGGTGAAGATAAAATGTTTTAAGCATTAAATCTGTTTTGTTGTGATAAGTCTTTGAAAGGTTCTATCTCCTTAATTTACATTACGTTCACGTCATGAAACTGAGTTACCCGTTCCTCTCACATTTCAATTAAGGAAGTGCCTCGTTGAATAAACATCACTTGACCAACAGCAAAACATAAACTGATGCAATACAGTGTGTCAAGGACTAATAGTGTTGGACGCTGTAATCTATATGATACAATCATCAAAATCATTTACTATTTACTATTTGCCTGTTTGTTTATCATTTAACTCTACCTCTTTATTTATCTACTTATTTTATTGATTATTATTCATATTATTATATTTTTATTTGTTTATGTATGTATTTATTTATTTATCATTATTTTTTTTCCGGCCTAGTTATGGACCAAAAGGTCTCCTGTTGGCATGCTTCTCCTTTGTAATCCTTTGATTGTAGTTCATGAACACGCAAAAACACATTCTTGTAAAAATCCTATACGAACACACCATACACCAAATACGTGCATGTGTGTAGGGAATATTCATATTCGCACCAACGAATGTATGATTATTTTCATTTATATTCGCCTTTCATATTCTACTTCGTACAAATCTCATGACACAGGACACTTTCTTTTAACAGAAATGAACGAAACAATCTGAAAATAATAAGAAAAAGCTCCACCTACTACGGGAAAAACTAGTATTTATATATACATATTGCATGTATTTCTTAAAATTTGCTTTTTACACGCTATAGAAAATGCAGCTCATGCATGTGTTAGCGTCAAAATTTATAATTTCTGAAAATATGTACATGTATGTGTGTATATGTGTGCGTGTGTGTCTGTATGTGTGTGTACATCCATATGTTTGTGTATGTACAGGTATGTGAATATGTGTATATATATATATATATATATATATATATATATATATACTGTATATATATATATATGTAAATATATATATGTGTACTGTATGTATACAGTATATATATATATATACTATATATATATATATATATATATATACATACATATATATATATATATATATATATATATATATACACAACAACAAAAACACACTTGAACATGTGACTCACTAATGTACAAATCACCACATGGAAAGTAAAAAGGCTGAAAAAAACAAAACTTTTAATCTATAATGACATTGAAAACGCCATTAGGCACAACTTCTGTTTTTCAGTATTTCGTGTGTGTGTGTGTGTGTGTGTGTGTGTGTATGTATGGGTCTTTTCCATTTTACGATATGCAGAATTTTTAGGTTAGGTCAGGTCAGGTTAGGTTAGGTTAAGTTTCAGATTAATATTTAATGGAAAAGATTCATATATATATACATATATATATATATATATATATACATACATATATGTATATACATATATATATATATATATATATATATATATATATATATATCTGTGTGTGTATACAGACACACACACACACATACACACACATACACACACACACACACACACACACACACAGACACATACACACACACGCAAACATACACACACACACGCACACACACACTTATACACACACACACACATACACACATACACACACACAGTATACATGAGACATTTGCATTCATGTCTAAAATTTGCAACTTCACAGCGGCATTCTGCCTCTGCATGCCTACACCATGACCACAAATGGATCATTCTTTTCCTATTCACCTTTCCCCTACGTTCTTCCCTTCCTCTCCCACCGCCTCCTCTTTCCCCAGGTCCCAATTCTCCGTCTTCCTCTTCTTCTCCTCTCCCTCCTCTTCAGATCCTTTTACCTTCATGTGCCCATTTTGAGTATTCCATTTGCATAAACAGCATTTCATAAAGCCTTTATCGTCTCAGATTAGCATAGGAATCGTTACATTCTGGCATGATGGAGCCCTTTTATCCATAGATAACTTTTTTTGCTCAGGGTGGCGTGGTGTACGATATGTTACTTCACTTACATGGGCTGTACCACCTGAAGTGGGTGGGCCGGGATTAGGGTAAATAGGGTCACAAGAGTCGGATTTTAGGAAGAGAGTATGTAGAAGTAAAGAAGAGAGGTTAGGAATGTTATGAAAGTAGATATTGCATGATTTTAGAAAGAGTGTACGGAAAAGTAAGGAAGAGAGGTTAGGAATTGTATGAAACTAGATACTGCATGATTTTAGGAAGAGTGTATGAAAAAAATAAGGAAGAGAGGTTAGGAATGGTATGAAAGTAGATATTGCATGATTTTAGAAAGAGTGTATGGGAAAGTAAGGAAGAGAGGTTAGGAATGGTATGAAAGTAGATATTGCATGATTTTAGAAAGAGTGTATGGGGAAGTAAGGAAAAGAGGTTAGGAATTGTATGAAACTAGATGTTGCTAGATTCTGGACAGCGTTTACGTCTATGGGAAAGGTGGTCAGGATTGCCATAAAGGGGTGTACCGGAAGACCAGGCTTTCCAGTAAACGTTCTTTAATCTCAAAATGTTTCGTTTTTTATCTCTCTGAGTCTTTCTCTGAGGCTTTCCAGTGAACGTTCCTTAATGTCAAAATGTTTCGTTTTTTTTTTTTTTTTTTACCTTGACCCAGTAATGTTTTCCATGCAACCCTTTTTGGGAGCAATAAACTTGTGGGAGGTACTTATTAGCAGGCTCGAGAAGGTGGGATAGGCCTAGCAAGCCACCACCGGATCTACCAATCGCTCAAGAAACTCAAGGGAGACGAAACGGATCTTCGACGACAGAGGAAGTTTTCGGTCTGTCATACTGTGAGGCAGCGACGCCCAAGGCCCGCCACACACGTGCAGTTTAAACTGACAGTTACAACTGTTCAGTTATAACTATCAGTTGAAACTGCACGTGTGTGGGTATCTCAGTGATACTGAAATACCCACACACGTGTAGTTTCAACTGACAGTTATAACTGAACAGTTGTAACTGTCAGTTTAAACTGCACGTGTGGTAAAGGTAAAGGGGGCAATGCATACCGGCCATTGGTACTTCGTTTTTGCTTTAAATGTGTTTACGATGCAAATTGCTCGTGGCGATGTTCCCTATCATATGCTTTTTTGTGAGGATTCGAATGAAGCTAAATGTATTAGAGTGTAATAGGGAAAAGAAAACTAGATGAATCGTTTTTTATTCATGACAAAGCCAGAGACATGACCAAGGTTGGTGCAGCACATCAAACAGGTGTAAATAATATAATAGATAGATAAATAATGTAGAATAAGTAGATAAAAAAGATAAAAAATATCAGTGGTGATAGCTTGAATAGTATCCGCGAAAATTATTTCGACCAATTAAATGAGTTGTTTATTATCTACAATAACCTTTTTATACCAATTAGTATATGATACTTGCCAAACACACTGTCCTGTAACTAATTTAGTTCTCTTTAGTTCTTTTAAAGGAAGGCATCAGACGATTAGTAGACCATCAAAGTCTGTGTTACTACGGTACATTGAACAGAGCTGGGCGCGTTCCTCGGTGCGTTTCGCTATACTTTGGCCGCGGTTAGCGCTCCAAAACTATAAAAGCTATATAGGTACCGGTATAGAATGTGGCCTAGCTTTTGGATGTGGCCTACGAAATTTTTCTTTGGTATAGTATGTGGCCTACCGGACTTTCATTTCGGTATGAACCTGTCTCTTAAGCTTTAATAGTTTGGGAGCGCTAATCGCGGCCAAAATAAAGCGGAACGCACAGAGGAACCCATCTAGGAACGCGCCCAGTTCTGACAATGAGTAAACAAACTAAGTCAATCGGCTGTCGCGCCTCCTCGCGATGACGTCATGTCGGTTGTCTTTCCTGGCCTTCGAAGGAAGTTTCGAAGTCCATATACGTCTTGCCCAGGCACCTCAAAGAAGCTTCAACGGCTTGGAAAACCACGGGGCAGGTCGATCATAAAAGAAAATGGCCTTTTTCATGTGACGGGCCACCGGGAAATGTTTTGTTAATTGGGTTATAATGATTATGTTAGTGTTTGCATCGCTGTGGTCAATTTGTTTGCGTTAGTTTCAGAGTAAACGCAGTCATTGAAACGCAGTCAACATAAAATGTGTGCCCTTCGCGTCACGGTGATGTATAAGGGCTGTATCGCCCGCCAAGGGATAGGCTGGTGGTCCTGCAGTGGATTTTCAAAGCTGAACTAATGAATTGTGTCTAAACACACACACACACACACACACACACACACACACACACACACACACACACACACACACACACACACACACACACACACACACACACACACACACACACACACACACACATACACACACATTTATATATACATATGCATATACAGTACATATATATGTACATGTACATCCATATGTGCATATACATGTACATGTACATGCACATCTACATATATACATATACATGTACGTACACATTTACGTATACACATATGAAAACAAATAATGTGTATATCACTGGGGTCAGCATGGTCATTCAGTATTTTTTTCCATACATCTTCAGCCTCACGTTCACTTTGTTAGTTGTTTGTTGTACATTGTTGCTTCCAAGTTCAACATAGCTTGTATTTTTTTTTCGTGTTATTATAAGCTGATGCCAGGTAACAAAAATTTTGAATTGTGTTTGATATGGATAATATTTTGATATTTTTCATTGACCATTTAATCAATTTGTTTTCTTGCAAGAATGTTTCCTCCTGGTTGACTCGTCAGAAATCAGTCTGAAGGACCAATTTCATAATACGTCGTAGACATTTGTCCACAGGAGAGGCTTCTATAAATGGAATAAAATCGCCAGACGAAAGCCAGAATTTGTGTCCAAATTATGAAATGCTACAGAAGACTCAAAGCAACTCTCTCTCTCTCTCTCTCTCTCTCTCTCTCTCTCTCTCTCTCTCTCTCTCTCTCTCTCTCTCTCTCTCTCTCTCTCTCTCTCTCTCTCTCTCTCTCTCTCTCTCTCTCTCTCTCTTTCTTTCTCTCTCTACTCTCTCTCTCTTCCTTTCTCTCTCTCTCTCTCTCTCTCTCTCTCTCTCTCTCTCTCTCTCTCTCTCTCTCTCTCTCTCTCTCTCTCTCTCTCTCTCTCTCTCTCTCTCTCTCTCTCTCTCTCTCTCTCTCTCTCTCTGTCTCTCTGTCTCTCTCTCTCTCTCTGTCTGTCTCTCTCTCTGTCTCTCTGTCTCTCTCTCTCTCTGTCTGTCTCTCTCTCTCTCTCTCTCTCTCTCTCTCTCTCTCTCTCTCTCTCTCTCTCTCTCTCTCTCTCTCTCTCTCTCTCTCTCTCTCTCTCTCTCTCTCTCTCTCTCTCTCTCTCTCTCTCTCTCTCTCTCTCTCTCTCTCTTTCTCACTCACTCTCTCTCTCTCTCTCCACCAACAGTCCACCCAGAACAACGCTGAATCCGCCACCCAGATATCTCCCTCCCGCTCAGTGAGCTCCCCTAGTGGCGTGGCCACCCAAGCGCAGAATAATACGAGGTGATGTTATTCCAACAAGGGCGTTTATGAAGGAGAGGGCTGTGTGTTAAAAGAAGCTTTAACGCTCTCGAGCTGATCATGAAGAGGCCAAAAGTGGACTTGTCGTGGGTAATAAACAAATGGCGTAAAAGAGAGCTGAAGTTTTACTACACAGACTGTAGACCATCAAACTGTGTGTAACTACAGTACAATGAATATATATATATACCAAGTCGGTCGGCTGTCGCGCCTCCTCGTGATGACGTCATGTCGGTTGTCTTTCTTTCCTGGCCTTCGAGGGAAGTTCCCAAGTCCATATATGTCGTTAACGTCTAGGCACCTCAATAGAAGCTTCAACGGCTTGAAGAATCAGTGGGTAGGTCGGCCATAAAAGCCCTTTTTCCTCCGGGAAATGTTTAGTTAATTGGGTTATAACGATTTTACCGCGGGAGAGGGCTATTATGTAAGCTAGAGGAAGAAGCTGAGGAAGAAGAAGTAGAAGAGGAAGAAGAAACAGGAAAAGGTTTCCAATACAAACTGCTCCAACCTACTTTTCTCTCTCTCTCTCTCTCTCTCTCTCTCTCTCTCTCTCTCTCTCTGTTTCGTGTCGACTACAAAATGTCTGCCTATGTCTTAAGCAGTTTTAGCTAATTTGTCTTCCCCAAACATCATTCATTTTGAGATCGGTTTTCAACCTTAAGATGACCTTTTTTTAACATTCGTCTTTACTCCCAATAGATCATCATCATCTGAAATATTCTTTCCTCTTCCTCAGTAACGTGCCCAGACATTGCAAGGGGCAGGTGCTTTGGGCTGGAAATTGGGCACTTCACTCTTTTGTATTATTCGTATTTGGAAACTATCCGGTAGGTTGCAACACATTATAATTTCTGAATGGTAAGAACACATTATAATTTCTGAATGGTAAGAAAATGGAAAAAAAGCCTGTGAGAAATCAATTTTCATTCATTTTTATATATTTTTCTGAAGGGAGCTTTTGGGGCACAGGGCAAAGGGGCAAGTGCTTGGGCACCCCCAGCACCCCCACCCCCTCTAAACGGGCCTGGTTTTCCTCTTTTCTTAAGACTATCTATTGCCTGCCATCTTCCCTATCAAGCGAAACTTCGCCGACCTTGCCTCGACCCATCAATTGTGTCTTAAGCAACCGTGAAGTCTCGTGTGCCCCCAAAGAAACGTCGTAGCCAAGAATGCAATTACGACATGGAGTTCTTCAATGGCATACTTCACTCTTCAACCCAAGAGTCATTGGTCACGTGGAGTCAGCCAGGGGCTGAAGGGTTATCACACTGGGCTGTTTTTACTCCAACCTCCGATTTGTCGGCGGAACCACTCACCTCTAGAAGGTTTCCCGCCGTAAAGTCATTATTACAAACTTTTTTGTTTTCTTAAAAAAAAAAAAAACATAGAATGTCATTTGATATGCTGGAGGTAACTTCTTTTCCTCCAGCATGTCAGATTCCTTCCCCGAAAGCTGCGGGCTGGAAATTTGCTCCAACAGTCGGAGGAAAAATAGACTAATGTGATAACGCCTATAAGAATGTTACGGGTCTGAAGAATTTAAGGATGTTTCCATTTAACGCAGAAGCACAAAAAACTTATCTTCAGGAACTTGAACGAAAGAAAGTGAAACAGCCATTTTTGGCAACTGAGAAATAGATACTTTCGTAGAAGTATGGCAATAGGTTTCGATTTTTTCATAATGGAAGGTTCAAGAAACTTCTAAAGGTTCGACACGACTTCGAACAGATTTGATTTTTTTTTCTTCAAATTTTTTATTTTATTTATCTACTTATTGTTTATATCATTTTCTATTTTTCATTATTCTTTTATCTATATTTATTCATTATATTAATTATATATTTACCTTTAATTTTATTGTCATTGCTATTATATATATATATATATATATATATATATATATATATATATATATATATATATATATTGGTGTAGCCAGGTAGTATATTCTCTTGTAAACAAACGTCGGCCACAATAGGACAACTACTAAGATACGTCAAATTTGAAGACAAAAAGATTGTACGTTGTATCGAAGCTACACGTAATAAATAATCAACAGTGAATCCTCTTTAGCCTTCAACCTCGTTTGTTTACAAGAGAATATACATATATATATATATATATATATGTACATATATATATACACATATATATACGCAAGTGCATGACATAGTACTATGTAAAACACTGAGTTGTCTAGTAACGTTAGGACATCATGGGGTCAGATCGTTTGATGACGTCACAGAGGCAAGGGTTGACGTAAGAGGGATTACATATACATGAGATCCGAAGAAGCCTCTTCGCTCAAACTCGTTCCAAGGTGTTGCGTGATTACATGACTCCCTCTCCTCTTCTTCTTCCTCCTCGTCATCTCCCTCCTCCTTTTCTTCCTCCTTCTTCTCTTCCTTCTCCTCCTCCTCGTCCTCCTCTTCCTCCTACTCTTACTTATCCCCCTCCTCCTTCTCCTCCTCCTCCTCCTCCTCTTCCTCTTTCTCCTACTCTTACTCATCCCCCTCCTCTTTCGCCTCCTCCTCTTCCTCCTCTTCCTCTCCTCCTCCTCCTCCTCCTCCTCCTGTTCCTCCTCGTCCTCTCCCTCGTTCTTCTGCCTTTACCCCCTCCTCCTCCTCCTCCTCCTCCCCTCTCCACCTCCTCCTCTTCCTCCCCTTTTTCCTCGTCCTCTCCCTCGTCCTTCTATTCCTCCTCCTCCTTTTCTTCCTCCTCGTCCTCTCCCTCGTCCCTCTACTCCTACTCCTCCTCCTGCTCCTCCTCTTCCTCTTCTTCTTCGCCCTCTCGTCCTTCTTCTCTTACTCCTCCTCCTCCTCTTCCTCTTCTTCCTCGTCCTCTCCCTCGTCCTTCTGCTATTACTCACCCCCTCCTCCTCCTCCTCCTCCTCCTCCTCCTCCTTCTCCTCTTCTTCCCCTTCCTCCTATTTCTTCTCTTTTCTCCATCTTCCTGTTATTTCTGTTCCTAATGCTTCTGTGTACCTCTGCCTCTTCCTCCTCTTTCCCTTCCTCCCCCCTCCTCCTCCTCCTCCTCCTTTGGCTTAACTTTCACATCCAGCTGTTCCTCCTCCTCCTCCTCCTCCTCCTCTTCCTTCACTATTTTTCTCTTCCTCGTCCTCCTCCTCCACTTCCCCTTCCTTCACTATTTCTTCCTCTTCCTCCTCCTCCTTCTCCTCCTCGTCATCATCATC
>NC_134804.1:47739034-47749034 GCF_046742065.1 Oratosquilla oratoria
GGATGTTTTGCTTCGAGCTGCAAATTAGTAGGAGGCTGATTGTTTTAACCGAGCCTACAACAAACGCGCTTACCCAAATAGGATGCCAGGTAGTAGGATGCGCGTCACACGCCATTGGCTGTGGTGGTAAGCTAATAATTGCACCGAGGAAAACGTAACTTAACTTGGAATGGAATGAATTTTCTCAAATGTTTGTAAATATACCAGAAGCTTCTCGAGTCTACAGTAGACTTAAATGGAAAGAGATTTCGTTCCCAATAATGGAGAGTTCCGTGTTATCGAGATTTCGTGTAAAGAGAACGAATTGTGCTTTGGCCTGGAATGTCTTCATCATAATCTTCACCATCATCATCACCAACACCACAGTTATCACTATCATCATCACCACCACCACCATCATCATCATCATCATCATCATCATCATCATCATCATCATCATCATCATCATCATCATCATCATCATCATCATCATCATCATCATCATCATCATCATCATCATCATCATCGTTGTCACTATCATCACCAACATCATCATCATCATCATCATCATCATCATCATCATCATCATCATCATCATCATCATCATCATCATCATCATCATCATCATCATCATCATCATCGCAATCATCATTGGCATCATCATCATCACCATCATCGTATCCTTGTCGTCATCGTGATAATGATAATAATTATCGTCGTCATCATCATCCTCATCATCATCACTATCCTGCTCATTATCATAGTCCTCCTTGTCACCCTTTTCCTTATTTTCCTTTCTTCCTCCTCCTCCATTTAAAACACACTTCATCCCTTTAGCGGCTGAAGGCGTTATCACACTGGGCTATTTTTCCTCCGACTCTTGGAGCAGATTTGTAATCCGTGACTTTCGGAAAGGAATCTGATATGCTGGAGGAGAATTATTTTCCTCCAGTATATCAAATGACATTCTATGTGTTTTTGTTAAATAAAATAAAATAAAAAAAAAAAAAAAAAAAAAAAAAAAAAAATGGCGGAAAAAGTTCTGGAGGTGGACGGTACCGCCGATGAATCGGAGGTTGGAGGAAAAATAGCCCAGTGTGATAACCTCCTTAGAGAGGTGGAAGGAGATTTGTATGAAAGTGCCGTGATGACCTTCGGTTTGGGCCTCAAGGATATCCTGGAAACTGGATCGAGACCCACAGTACTGGAAGTACTGGAAACGTACATTTTGATTTTTCCTTTTCTTCAGTAAATCACTGCAATAGTCATACTATCGAAGGACTTCCCTGATGACCTTCGGTTAGGGCCTCAAGAATATCCTGGAATCTGGATCGAGACCCAGAGACTGTCCTGGAAGTACTGGAAACCTACATTTTGATTTTTCCCTTTCTTCAGTAAATCACTGTAGTAGTCATACTATCTTTATTCATTTAAGTTCGTGATAGTTCGCACAACTAAAAGAGAAAGTTTCGTAGGAGAGAGTTGGTATGGAGTGTCTGTTGCTGCAGAGGATTTCTGAACAGAAAACGGAGAGAGGTTCCAGAACTTTACGTTATGACGACGTTCGACGTCATCAGTGCTGCGTGAAGCTGAGCTCAGATCTTGGAACACTTCACAGCTCAGAGCTATGATCTCCCAGAGCGGTGGTGGCACACAAGACATATCTCACTAGCATGCTACTTGCCTTTGCTATTTCGTTTGAGTAGAAACGACTTCGGTTACGATTTTTTTTTCTTCTAATTTTCGCATTTCCAAATGTCAATTTTCTCTTGCGTTATACAATGAGAAAATGAATAACAAAATACAAGTTAAACCTAGAATACGACTTCGGTTACGATTTTTTTTTTCAATTTTCGCATTTCCAAATGTCAATTTTCTCTTGCGTTATACAATGAGAAAATGAATAAGAAACTAAAAGTTAAACCTAGAATACGAATGTTAGGCACTTTGTTGAGATGTTCGTACTGAAGTCCAGAACATTGTAACCAAAGTCGTTTCTATTTAGCCAAGTAGCAAATGCAAATAGCATGCTAGCCTATCGTGCTTCCACCATCAACCCCAAACAACGCCTGACAGTGATCTAGGACAAAGGTTACAAAGGAATACTAAGCGATACAAAGGCCGAGAAACCCTTTTTGATAAATGGAGTAAACGTCGGACTGCACCTACCGAGAAGAACTGAACTTCCTCACGAAACTTCGACTTCTTCAGACTCTTCAGCTTCCTCGGCCCAGTAGGCTCAGAGTCGGGACGAGAAACGCTCGCCAGCCAATGAGATAACAGCCCCGTTTCCCTCAGCCAATCAGCGACGAGCAGCCTCTCCAGATGCCTTCCTCTGTGCCCTGCCCATGGATGACGTCATTTGTAGAACCTAAACCTAAGACAAGTCTGGATCATGGAACTGAGCTGGACCCAGCTGGATCATGGAAGGTATCGAGATGTGACCTGCTAGGTTAGATATCAAGTTATTCGAGATTATTATTAGGGAAATGTTTATCTTACTGACAAAGGAACGTAGATAATGACAGTTGTATTGTAGCTCAAACAGGATATGTCTGAGAGATTATGTATTTGTTTATGTGTGTGTGAGTGTGTGTGTGTGTGTATTCACCTTGGTCTTTGGATCACGTGTTGGACTCGTGATCGACAGCTATTTCCCTCCCGGAAGAGAGCTCAGAGCTCGTATGACCGATCTATGGGTAATGCTATGACCTTGCACACACACACACACACACACACACACACACACACACACACACACACACACACACACACACACACACACACACACACACACACACACACACACACAACTCCCCGCCCACGAGAGTCGGAGTAACGACCCGAAGCGCAGCGATACCGAAATAATTTCGGCCCTGGGCAGGATTCGAACCAGGTGCTGACGCACCTCCGTGCTGACAGTCCAGTTCTCTATCAACCGCGCCACCGAGTCGTGTGTGTGTGTGTGTGTGTGTGTGTGTGTGTGTGTGTGTGTGTGTGTGTGTGTGTGTGAGTGTGTGTGTGTGTGTGTGTATGTGTGTGTGTGTGTGTGTGTGTGTGTGTGTGTGTGTGTGTGTGTGTGTGTGTGTGTGTGTGTGTGTGTGTGTGTACGTGCGTGTTTGGAATTGGAATGTTTGTGCTATGTTATTTTAGAAAAATAAGATCATGCCTTGATTCTCCTCAATTTAAGGTTATCCTTTATATATTTGTTTATTTATACGTTTGTTCGCTTGTTTGCGAATTTATTTATTCATTTGTTTATAAACTTATTCATTTGTTTATATATTTATTTACATATGTATTTATCTGTTAATCATTTATTCATTAATCTTTTTATTTATCTATATGAATATGTATTTATCTATAATTTCATTTATCTATTTGATTGTTTATTTATGTATTTATCTATTTGCATGTTTATCTATTTATATTTTACTTATTCATAAGCTACTTATTTATCTATTTATTTATTCTTTTTTATTCGTTCGTTCATTTCTTTACTTATTTAATTGTCTGATCTATTTCTTTCAGATCATCATTACTATATATCATAACCATTTTACCATATATCTTATTACCATATATCATTACCATATATTACCATATATCATTACCATATTACCATATATTACCATATATCATATTACCATATATCATTACCATATTACAATATATCATTACTATATTACCATGTGTTACCATATATCATGTTACCATATATCATATTACCATATATCATTACCATATTTCTTTCAGATTATCATTATCATATTCCTCACTCTTTTTATGACAACCTAGTGAGTTCACTTCTGAGCTGCCACACTCGCAGACAACAGCGACGTAATGGAAGTCAATTCCAGTCATTGTTTCCAAAGTGTTAGGTAACATCTTCCTACTGTATTTACAAAAAAAAAAAAAAAAAAAAAAAAAAAAAAAAAAAAAAAAAAAAAAAAAAAAAAAAAAAAAAAAGAGAGAGACGGAATGAGGGAAGTACGAAGGAAGAGATAGATAGAGGGAAAGAGAGACAGAAAGAGGGAGCGAGAGAGAGAGAGGCAAATAGAAAGAGAAAGAGAGGGGGAGAGAAATAGAAAGAGAGAGATGGATATATAGAAAGAGAGAGAGAGAGAAAGAGAGAGGGGGAGATAGAGAAAGGTGGATAGATAGAAACAACGACAAAGGGAGGAAAGGAGGTAATGAGAGAGAGAGAGAGAGAGAGAGAGAGAGAGAGAGAGAGAGAGAGAGAGAGAGAGGGATACAGAGAGAATCAGAGAGACAGACAGACAGACAAGCAGACAGACAGAGAGAGACATCCAGACAGGCAGTCAGTCAGAGAGAAACAGAAGTAGGTAGTTGATGGAGGGGAGACAGACAGACAGAGACAGACAGACAGACAGACAGACAGACAGTCAGTCTGACAGAAACAGAGTCAGAGGGAAGGCTGTAATGAGGGAGAGTTACAGACAGACAGAACATAAGAACATAAGAACATAAGAAATAAAGGAGACTGCAAAAGACCATAAGGCCTACACTAGGCAGAAAGATAGACAGACAGACAAACATTCAGAGAGAAACAGAGTCAGAAAAAGAAGAGAATATCTTTTCTCTGTATATCTATTATGTTAATTAATTATAACTTGAGCAGAATTATATTTATCCCCGAAATGTAATTAGTATATATTAGTGTCCTGATCATTCCATCTTTTCAGTATAACAATTCTTGTTATATATTTTGTCGACTAGAATTAAATTCACAGTGTTATAGAATATTTGTTGCGTAAGAGGATTGATTATGCAAGTTTGAATTAATAATCAAAATGTGTGAAGATTCCTGTTTCTTTAGCTCACAGTAGAGTGTAGTTGTGTAACCAAGATTCTTTTTCGTTTTGTTTCCAAAAAACTTCATTATTTTTTTCGATGTATTCCTATCATCCAATTGCACGCAAACTTTGAATAAATTTTCTTGGATCAAGGGGTGTCCACGCCAATTGGTATCATCACCAAACTCAAAATTCCACATTGCAAGTGAAATATGTTCTTGTCGCTTTGTTTTCAAACAACCCGGAGGATGATTGATTAGATCAAACCTGTGTTCCTCATCTCGTCGATCAAATGTGATGCAAGAAGCCTTTACTGAGGGTTTTTACTTCTTTCATAAGATCTGTCTTCTTCAGAAAAACTCTAAGCCTCTTCATCGTCGTAGTGACGGTTAAGACCGTTACAATGAGAAAATACGAGCGGACTGGATCATCGTAACGACCGTTAAGACCGTTACAAAAAGAAAACGCGAGCATTTGATCATCGTAGTGACGGTTAAGACTGTTACAAAAAGAAAACGCGAGCATCTGCTTATCGTAACGACCGTTAAGACCGTTACAAAAAGAAAACGCGAGCATTTGATCATCGAAGTGACGGTTAAGACTATTACAAAGAGAAAACGCGAGTATTTTGATCATCGTAGTGACGGTTAAGACCTTTACAAAGAGAAAACGCGAGAGCATTTGATCATCGTAGTGACGGTTAAGACGGTTACAAAGAAAACGCGCGCATTTGACCGTAGTGACGGTTAAGACCGTTATAAAGAGAAAACGCGAGCGCATTTTGATCATCATAGTGACGGTTAAGGCCGTTACAAAGAGAAAACGCGAGAGGATTTGATAATCGTAGTGACGGTTAAAGCCGTTACAAAGAGAAAACGCGAGCGCATCTGATCGTCGTAGTGACGGTTAAGACCGTTACAAAGAGAAAACGCGAGCGCATCTGATCGTCGTAGTGACGGTTAAGACCGTTACAAAGAGAAAACGCGAGAGGATTTGATAATCGTAGTGACGGTTAAGACCGTTACAAAGAGAAAACGCTCGCGCATCTGAGTGACGGTTAAAGCCGTTACAAAGAGAAAACGCGAGCATATCTGATCGTCGTAGTGACGGTTAAGACCGTTACAAAGAGAAAACGCTCGCGCGATCGAAAGGATGACTGACGGGATGGGCAAAAGAAGTGGTCAGTTACCTGGAAGCGGACGAACACCATGGGAACAGCTGCTTACGTCAACCCAGTGTTGAGTAACCGTTTTATCTAAGAGTAGTAGTAACCCTCGCAAGAAACGGTTAGGTAACAGCTGCCGGGGTGTGAGGGTCGCGAAGGATATTTCTCGTCAAGGATTGGCTCGCTTCATGTAACGGTGAAGTATTAGCGAGATGATGGATAGGACGTGTTAGTTGTTTAAGGTACGTCTTGTTCTGGGTTATTATCAACCTACCATAGCCAATGGTAGATGACGCGTATCCTACTACCTGGCATCTTATTTGAGTAAACGCGTTGGTAAGTTCAGTTAAAATGATCAGACTCGTAGTTTGTACCTCGAAGCAAAACTAAACCCGTTCAATAACAAAGAATTAGTGCACTAGATGATCGTTTGAGGATCATCGTTGAGCCATGAACGATCATCGTTTAGCCATGAACGATTATCGTTGAGCGATAATCATACCGAGGAAAATGTACCTTAACTACATGTCTTCATCGAGACATTAAGTCCGTAAGGCGATTTCTCTCTCTCTCTCTCTCTCTCTCTCTCTCTCTCTCTCTCTCTCTCTCTCTCTCTCTCTCTCTCTCTCTCTCTCTCTCTCTCTCTCTCTCTCTCTCTCTCTCTCTCTCTCTCTCTCTCTCTCTCTCTCCTTTTTCTTTTCCTTTTTTCCACGCCACGAGACTGGAAAGACTGAAACAGTTCCAGTAATATCTGGAATTTATCTTTCCGCTGGGTTGAAAAAAAAAAATCTGGAATAAAAAACCAGAAAGAATACAAACGAGCTGCGAATAGCTTCCAGATCTGTAATTGTTTGCGTACATGATTGTTTTTAATCCTCTTTAATAAGGAAACTCGATTCACAAATCTTAGTTCTAACGATTCTAATAGATCTAACGCCAGACAATTCTATTCAGGTGTGGCCATGCACCTAAACGACGTCCTGACCGGGTGAGACCCCATGCAACTACAGTGGTGACCTTCAGCTAAAGAAGATCGTCAGGAAAATATCGATCAAGTGAACTACTATATTTAATCTGACAAATATACATTTCTTTGCGTAACATATCGTATATTTTCCACAACAATATTCGACTCATAACAAAAGATCTTTTAACAAATCCGATTTCTTTGACAGGTTGGCGTCTGGGATTTAGGCGGGGTACGCATGAACTCGGAAATGTGGTCAGGAATTCCCAGGTTGACTGTTTATGCAATGCTGTTTACTGCCATGGAATTTTGATAACCTTGTGGGGATACACGTACACATACTCACACACAAACACACAGAATTATGAAAGGTGTAGAAGACCTTGATAGAGACGACTTACTAAACTGGAATAAGAGAAACAAATGAGGACATGGAAAGAAACTAAAAAATGACAGTTATAGAAGAGACATGAAAAACAGCCTTCCTCACAGAGTGGTGGAAGTGTGGAACATACTCGACGAAACAATAGTGTGTGCAAAAAAATACACGGATTTAAGAGGAAATTAGCTATGGCGAGATACAGAGACGGGACACCACGAGCGTAGCTCCCCTTCCCGTAAGATACTACTAGGTAAATACACACACACACACACACACACACACACACACACACACACACACACACACACACACACACACACACACACACACACACACACACATAAAAAGAGAAAGAGGAGATCTATCTACAGAATTATGAAAGGGATGGAAGTCCTTGGCAGAGATGATTTATTAAAGTGGGATAAAAGAAAAAGAAGATGACATGAAAAGAAACTTATATAAAGGATGGTTATAGAAGAGATCTGAAAAAGAATAGCTTCCCGCACAGAGTGATAGATATCTGGAACAAACTGAATGAGGAAACAGTGAGTGCAAAAACTATACAAGAATTTAAGGTCAAACTGGATGCTGGATGATACAAAAGCGGGTCACTACGAGCATAGCTCTCTTCCCGTAAAATACAACTAGGTACACACACACACACACACACACACACACACACACACACACACACACACACACACACACACACACACACACACACACACACACACACACACACACACACACACACACACACACACACACACACACACACACACACACACACACATTAAGTCACTGTGAGTTATTCAAGGACACTGAAGGTCATTCATGGAAAGGCTAACTGTAGAATACATAACATTGCTCATGTGGAAACAATGCAGCGCCTTGGTCAAGTGGTCGAGAGGGCTGTAAACTTAACAAAGGATCTACAACTTCATCCGGGTCCAATTACAGTTATCGGGAATGATGCAGTGAACTTTATCTTTAAATTAGATTTATCTGTGTATTTATTTATTTATCTATTCATCCACTTACGTGTCTGTAATTTCATCCGGGTCCAATTACAGTTATCAGGAATGATGTAGTGAAACTTTATCTTTAAATTAGATTTATATGTCTATTTATTTATTTATCTGCCTGTAACTTCATCCGCGTACAATTACAGTCGTCACGAATGATGCAGTTAAACTTTATTTTGTATTATATCTATCTATTTATTAATTTTTTTCCATTTGGTTGTTTTATAAGATGATTATACAACTTTATGGATACGGATGACGGGTGATAAGGGACATGGAACTCCCTAGTGTAGGTCTTATGGTCTCTTCCATTCTCCTCCATTCTTATATTAATCAAAACTCCAAGACTTCCTTCAAGGACAAAATGAAAAGTACCATTTGGGTTAAAGCGGCCCATACACGATCAATTATATTGCGCAATTTCATTGCCAATACTCTGAATTGACAATAAAATTGCGCAATATAATTGATCGTATATGGCCCGCAAAAGAAGAGATCTTCAATATCTACGTGAATTACTTTCCTGGTAACTGGCCCAAAGGAAAGCTATTTTGTAGTTATATGTCAATTTATCATTATTTACTATTTACCTGTTTGTTTATTATTTAACTATACCTACGCATTTATTTATGTATTTCATTTGTTATTTACATTATTATAGTTTTTATTTATTATTTCATTATTATTATGATTTTTTTTTCGCATCCGACCTAGATATGGACCAAAATGTCTCCTGTCGGCATGCTCCGCCTTTGTAATCCTTTGTAATCCTTTGTGTCGTTTTCTGGGGGAGGGGGAGTTGCCACAAGATCCTTAGGTATTCTAGGGACGAGAGAAAGGAGTTGATTGTACCGATTGACGCACGACACCCGGAGTGGTTGTCAATACTCCTACGTAAGATGCAGGTGCTTGAGGTCTGCGGTTCAGGTAACGGTTTTCGAAAGAACTGGGGGATTAGTAGTTGTGGTCTCTCTCTCTCTCTCTCTCTCTCTCTCTCTCTCTCTCTCTCTCTCTCTCTCTCTCTCTCTCTCTCTCTCTCTCTCTCTCTCTCTCTCTCTCTCTCTCTCTCTCTCTCTCTCTCTCTCTCTCTCTCTCTCTCTCTCGCTGTCTCTGTCTCTCTTTTTTCTCCTCTCTCTCGCTCTCTCTCCCTCTTTCTCTCTCTCTCTTTTTTCTCATTCTCTCCCTCTAACTCTCTCTCTCTATCTATCTATCTCCCTCCGTCTCTAGCTCTCTCTCTCTCTCTCCCTCTCTCTTCCCCCTCCCGTCTCTCTCTCTCTCTCTCTCGCTCGCTCTCCCTCTTTCTCTCTCTCTTTTTTCTCATTCTCTCCCTCTAACTCTCTCTCTCTCTCTATCTATCTCCCTCCGTCTCTCGCTCTCTCTCTCTCCCTCTATCTCTCCTCCCCCTCCCGTCTCTCTCTCTCTCTCTCTCTCTCTCTCTCTCTCTCTCTCTCTCTCTCTCTCTCTCTCTCTTCTCTCTCGCCCCTCTCTTCTTGTTTCTCTCACTCTTTCACTTCTCTCTCTTCCTCTCTCCATCTCCCTCTCTCCTTTCGTTTGCCTCCCACCCACCCCTCTCTCTCTCTCTTCCCCTCTCTCCGCCTCAAAGAATAAAAAGAGGAAATCAAACTTCCTGACCCAATGACGAATTCCCCAAAATGACGTGAAATT
>NC_134804.1:47759034-47764034 GCF_046742065.1 Oratosquilla oratoria
ATTTATTTCTTTATATACTTGTCTATTTATCTATTAGAATAATTATTAATTTATTTGTTTATCTGTTAAGGTATATGTACATGTTTATTCATTTATCTAGTTTTTTATTGATTGATTGATTGATTTATTTATTTATTTATTTAATCACTTATTTATTCATTTATTCATTCATTCATTTATTAATTTGTTCATCTATTTATCATCTTTTCACTTATTAATTAATTAATCAATATATTTATTCATTCAGACAATTATTTATTTATTTATTAATTGTTTTTTTATTCATTCGTTTGTTTCCTAGCCTGTTTATTAATTGATTTATTTGTTTATCTATTTATTTATCTAGTTGTTGAATCCCAATACAATTATTATTGTTAAGTAGACATGTTATTTCATCATAGGATACATTCTTTTGTCATTAAGCTTCGCTATTTTTCATATGAGACGTTCGGGCTAAGGCATTTTTCCCACGAAATAGTCACGTGACCAATTGGCCCACGAAATAGTCACGTGACCATTTGGCCCACGAAATAGTCACGTGACCAATTGGCCCACGAGTTAGTCACGTGACCAATTGGCCCACGAGTTAGTCACGTGACCAATTGGCCCACGAAATAGTCACGTGACCAATTGGCCCACGAAATAGTCACATGACCATTTGGCCCACGAGTTAGTCACGTGACCAATTGGCCCACGAAATAGTCACGTGACCATTTGGCTCACGAAAGTCACATGACCAATTGGCAGCACGAAAGTCACGTGACCAATCAGCCCACGAAATAGTCACGTGACCAATTGGCCCACGAAATAGTCACGTGACCATTTGGCCCACGAAAGTCACGTGACCAATTGGCACCACGAAAGTCACGTGACCAATTGGCCCACGAAATAGTCACGTGACCAAGTGGGCCACGAAATAGTCACGTGACCAATTGGCCCACGAAATAGTCACGTGACCAATTGGCCCACGAGTTAGTCACGTGACCAATTGGTCCACGAAATAGTCACGTGACCAAGTGGGCCACGAAATAATCACGTCACCAATTGGCCCACGAAATAGTCACGTGACCAAGTGGGCCACGAAATAGTCACGTGACCAATTGGCCCACGAAATAGTCACGTGACCAATTGGCCCACGAGTTAGTCACGTGACCAATTGGCCAGGCACTGCTTCGGGCTTTTACGGGCGTGCCGGTCAGCTAGAGAGTATCACAAGTCAAAGTCGGTCGTGTGGCTTCTGGTCATAGCCAGTTTGTGTTTGTATTGTTTAGAAGAGCGTTTCTCAGCCAGGGTTCCGCAAAAGGTCCCTAAGGCTACGGACGCACGAGAGGCTGTTTAGCCGCTCAACCGCTGCGGCTGTTTAGCCGTTTTTATAAAACACACTACTTTTAATGGAATTGCGCGCATTAGTTACTTAACCGCTAATGCGCGCAATTCCATTAAGTAGCGTGTTCTATAAAAACGGCTAAACAGCCGCAGCGGTTGAGCGGCTAAACAGCCTCTCGTGCGTTTCATCCTTAAGGGTTCCGCGAGAACAAGTGAGATCAGGGTTCCTCAGCCAGGGTTCCCCGGAACCCTAAAGTTCCGCAAAAGGTCCCTAAGGGTTCCGCGAGAACAAGTGAGATAAGCTAATGCACTTTTGATTTTTTATTTAATTTCATATACGTAATATAATCAAACACGCACGACATATTCTTGGTTATTGTAATAATGTAATATAGACATCATCCTATCTAACCTATTATTACGATGAAAATAAAATGAGAAAGATATGGTATATGTGTTTGTTTTTTGCGCAGGGGTTCCTTGAGACATGCAATTTATTTTAAAGGTTACGCAAGGGTAAAAAGGTTGAGTACCGCTGCTTTAGAGAATAACACAGACTACCACGACTCTCATTTCAACACCAAATCCCAACCGATATATCATTTATTTATTTGTGTACTTGTCCATTGATTCATTTATTCATTTATACATTCATTTATTTAGATATTTAATTGTTTATATGTTCGCCTGTTTATCTTTTTCTTTCTTTATTTATTCGTTTATCTATTCATGCATCTGTTTACTTATTTATTTGTTTATCATTTACCCATTTCTTGACTTATTTATTTATAATTCATTTATAAATTTAGTTGATTGTATTATTTATCTATTTATTCATTTATCTGTTAATTCATCAAGTACTTACCTCTTCATTGGGTTATCTTTTTATTTATTTATCTGTTTCTTTATTTATTAATTATTTATTGCTTTATTATTTGTTTTGTCCTCCATGATTTTACACGACTTATTTGTGCTCCATCGCCTTCGTTCGTGTCACCATTTGCACTTATGGTGGTTAGCCTTGGAGTAAGAGATGAATATTAAGAGTTGCTTAGGCAAAGGAGACGTGGACTGAGTTGCCAATCGTTTATTCCTAACGTTTCGTCTACTGACTTTTTCAAAGGTAGACGAAGCGTTTCGTCTACTGACTTTTTCAAAGGTAGACGAAAGTTTCGTCTACTGATTTTTTCAAAGGTAGATGAAACGTTTCTACTGATTTTTTCATAGACGAAACGTTTCGTCTACTGACTTTTTCAAAGGTAGACGAAACGTTTTGTCTACTAATTTTTTCAAAGGTAGACGAAAGTTTCGACTACTGATTTTTTCATAGATGAAACGTTTCGTCTGACTTTTTCAAAGGTAGACGAAACGTTACGTCTACTGACTTTTTCAAAGGTAGACGAAACGTTTCGTCTACTGACTTTTTTCGGTGGACAAAACGTTTCGTCTACTGACTTTGTCAAAGGTAGACGAAACGTTTCTATTTTTTTTTTCAAAGACGAAACGTTTCGTCTACTGACCTTTTCAAAGTAGATGAAACGTTTCGTCTACTGACTTTTTCAAAGGTAGACGAAACGTTTCTATTTACTTTTTCAAAGTAAACGAAACGTTTCGTCTACTGACCTTTTCAAAGGTAGACGAAACGTGTCGTCTACTAACTTTTTCAAAGGTAGACGAAACGTTTCGTCAACTGACTTTTTCAAAGTAGATGAAACGTTCCGTCTACTGCCTTTTTCAGCAGACAAAGCGTTTCGTCTACCAACTTTTTCAGTAGACAAAACGTTTCGTCTACTGACCTTTTCAAAGATAGACGAAACGTCAGCAATAAACTTTTCACTCCAGGTCCATGTTTCCTTTACTCTGTTTCAGCAACAAATCTTAAGAGGTTATCACACTGGGCTATTTTTCCTCCGACATCCTACCTCCAACCTCCATTTGAATAACTAGAATTTGACTTCGCTTACAAAAACCTAGATTTGTCTAAGAACGTGTCAGCAGTATGTCTAACATTCGTATCTAGGTTTACAATATCTTAGAGACTTAGTTCATCATTCGGCTTTGCTAGATATGACGGAAAGGTAATTTGATATTTGGAGATTTCAAAAATAGAATTTTGTAACCGAAGTCGTTTTTTAACTCAAACGAACTCTCAACTGTCGGCGCTGGGGAAGAAGCCCGTGGAAGCCCAGTGTGATAACCCCTTAATTGAGATTTTTCTCAATGGTGAAGAAGGGTGTGTGAGGCTATGTGCTTGCATGATGCCTGAGCCTATTAGTTGATTGATTGATTGATGAAAGTTTTTCTCTTTAGATAGAACAATTGGTTTACTGGTAAACAGGAAATATATGAGTTGTGTAAGTGAATTTATGTGTGTATATATATATATATATATATATATATATATATATATATATGTGTGTATGTGTGTGTGTGTGTGTGTGTGTGTGTGTGTGTATACACATCTATTTATCAAGGAACATGATTGAATAAATGAGTAAGTATAAAGTATCTAATACAGGCTATGTCTATCTAATCTATGAACACATAGATATATATAACTAACCGAATAAACAAACAAATAAACGTAAGAATAAGTAAACGATTGGACAAAAGACTAAACCCGGAGACAATGTTGAAGTAACCCAGATCCGTAGGCTTGAACGACAAGGGCGCGTCCGTGCTTGCATGAGTCAGCAACGAATCTGCCCCTGACCCAGTAACTCTCAAGCAGTTCGAGGTTTCCCTCGACTGAATAAAATCGTCTGACGGCAGCTAGAACGTGGTCCATAAAGTGGGTAGCCTATATAATCAGTAATATTGCGCAATATTCCGGTGTGTGGATGCTGTCTCGACTTAATAAAATCGTCTGACGGCAGCTAGAACGTGGTCCATAAAGTGGGTCGCCTATGCGATCAATAATATTGCGCAGTAATCTGTATTGCACAATATTATTGACTGTGTGTGCATGCTATCTCGACTGAATAAAATCGTCTGTCGGCAGCTATAGCGTGACCCATAAAGTGGATCGCCTATATGATCAGTAATATTGCGCAATAATCCATATTGGACAATGTTATTGACAGTGTGTGCATGCTATCTCGACTGAATAAAATCGTCTGACGGCAGCTAGAACGTGGTCCATAAAGTGGGTCGCCTATACGATCAGTAATATTGCGCAATATTCCGTATTGCACAATATTATTGACGGTGTGTGCATGCTATCTCGACTGAATAAAATCGTCTGACGGCAGCTAGAACGTGGTCCATAAAGTGGGTTGCCTATATAATCAGTAATATTGCGCAATATTCCGTATCGGACAATATTATTGACGGTGTGTGGATGCTATCTCGACTGAATAAAATCTTCTGACGGCAGCTAGAGCGTGGTCCATAAAGTGGGTCGCCTATACAATCAGTAATATTGCGCAATATTCCGTATTGCACAATATTATTGACGGTGTGTGCATGCTATCTCGACTGAATAAAATCGTCTGACGTTAGCTACAGCGTAACCCATAAAGTGGGTCGCCTATACGATCAATAATATTGCGCAATATTCTATATTGCACAATATTATTGACGGTGTGTGCATTCTATCTCGTCTGAATAAAATCGTCTGACGTTAGCTACAGCGTAACCCATAAAGTGGGTCGCCTATACGATCGATGATATTG